>NW_024037051.1:18451369-18513971 GCF_015706575.1 Patiria miniata
TTCCGCCACAATACCAACATTTATAAAAGGAGGTCATAACTTAAGCGAGCTGTTATAATCCAAACGCTTTTTAAGAAATCGCCCAAAACCAATGATGAAACAGCGAATTCGAAAATGTGTTTAAAAATCTGGTTCCTGGATATTATTTTGCGCGTGATCTCGAACCATGAGGTGGGAGTCTGTGACACTTGTATAGTTGTACATGACTGCTATTCGCAAAGTAAAGTGAGCATACATTTTGCACCGTAAGTCATTGCAAATACATTTCGCAAAGTTGCGCTTTTTATTTTTGGGACTCGATCGAGTCTTATTAGCCTTCGCTCGAGTCGAGTCGAGTCTTCTGATGAGGGACTCGAGTCGAGTCGAGTACATAAACAAATATTTACCATTTTTTTTAATTTTGCTGTTTTTCTAATCAAATCTAATTTACAACCATTTTTGCAGAATTCTGCCAGAAATCTGCCAAAAAAAATCCATTATGTCAAATATCCTGTGAAACTCTCGTTTTGTAAACAAAAATTCTGTCAAAGTTAGCCGAAAATCGGCTAAAACGGTCACCCTGCGTCCAATGTACATGCACATTCATGGCTCGCGCTGCGCCTCACGACGAACGTTCAGTCAGAGATCGGTGTGTGGGTGTGCCAGACTGTGTGGGTAACGGACACCCCAAGTTGCTGTGAAAAAATTCACGCATGAGTGGGTTTACAACTTGGGCCTGTCGTGAATATTGGTGTCAATATTGGCGTAAATATTTGCGACATGGAGGCCATGTCGTGAATATTGGCGTCAATATTGGCGTCAATATTTGCGACATTGAGACCATGTCGTGAATATTGGCGTCAATATTGGCGTCAATATTTGCGACTTGGGTCCATGTCGTGAATATTGGCGTCAATATTGGCGCAAATATTTGCCACATGGAGGCCATGTCGTGAATATTGGCGTCAATATTGGCGTCAATATATTATGTGCGATGTCCCTTTAGAGCCACCATAGTGAGGCCACACAGGATCGCTGCAAGCATTACGCTGTGCACGGATTGGAATGGATTGGTTGGGAAAGAAGTAAACTACGCAATTTGCGGGAACGCAACAATATGAAAAAAATGATAGAGAGATAGTTTCAGAAATCTTCATTTGTAAACGTTGGCATTACAGCAAGCACAGCTAGATTTTATTGCTCAGAGAATATTCTTTCAAACATTCAAATTCAAACTCGATGGCCAAAATGTAAACTAAAGATGCCCATCAGAGAACATTCCAAAGTAAAAACTAGAGCTTCGCGTTTGTTGAGTTACAAACACAGAGTGGTCAGGCGGACCGCCTGTTCAGTAAACACTGACCAGTTACATATGTTTATGTTGAACAAAGGATTACGAAATTAAATCCTTTCCAGTGAAACAGTAAACATTCTTTGTGCGCTTAAAAAGTTATTTGTGGTTTGATGACGTCATCAATATAAAACGGTATGTAAATACTCATAAAGTTTGTAGAGGATAAAGTTTCATTGTGAAGTTAAAATAACGTAACTTCCGGTTTGATGACGTATTAATAACACCTAATTTACCGTTTAATGACGTCGCAGCATTAGAGATCCAAAGGAGAACACTGTAATGGATATCATTATTTGGACTACGAAGATATGACAGGGATCAAGTGATAGAATTAGATTGAAATATGATACCTTTCAAATTCTCATAGAAGTAACTTGCGGTTTGATGACGTCATATGAATTTAAAACCTTGCCAAGTTATCTTTGGTTACCAGAGAATATCAAGGGGCGATTTGGTAATATGTGGACGGATCAGTGATGTAGTGCCTCGATGCTGGGCCTTGGCAAGGCTGCCTTAAGGCTGGATTTTAGGGCCTTGGCCTTGGCCTCGAGGCTTGAGGGCAAAAGCCTTGGCCTTGGCCTTGGCCTTGAGGGTTCAGGGCCTTGCAATTTTGAGTCAAGGCTCTTCAAGGCCCATAGATTTTTGCATCCGACGGATGGTTTTAAAATTAAAGAAAGCAAACGCTGTATTATGTGCCGCTATGGGGCGCCCTTTCAGATGATAACGCCATCACACTGTCTTTGTGTCTTGTATTCCTCATATAACATTTTCATAATTTATATGTATGTAGTAAAATACTACCGTGTTTAAGTTATATTCGGTTTTCATTGCACTTCCGGTAGCACCGAAAGTGAAGGTAAAGCGGATTTGTGTCCGGGGACAAGAAATGTTTGACACGGCATAGTCTACAACCTCACGAAAAACGAACACGATACTCTTTTTAGTTCAAAAGATATAGCGCAAACTATTTTGTCAAAATTTGCCCTGAAATCGCTTGTAATTTGAGACCTGATGACGTCATGATGACGTCATGATGACGTTACAAAGATTATGACATCTTCGTTACATGGTACAAGTTCACACTAGGTTTTATGATCATAGCGCTCAGCGTTTAGATAAAATTTTGCTTTGTTTTGATTTCAGGCTAAAGTTTTTTTTTTTTAAAACACGTAACTTTGACCTTCCGGTAGACCTGGAAGTAAAGGTCAAGTAAAGGTACAATTATTTATCAACTAATGGTCTATCTGATTACAAAGTTGGAACATACTTGATTATTTTGTTTAAGAGTTATAGGCGAAAGTAATTGGCCACTTATTCCTCTAAAATCGCTTGTAATTTGACCCTCGATGACGTCATCATGACGTCAGAGTAATATGCACTACTAGCGATGAGGTTCCATATAATTACAAGTTCATACCATATACCGTTTAGGAGAAAACCCGCGGAGAAGTATTGTCCGGAATAAAAAGAAAGAAAGAAAGAAAGAACTAGAGGTTCGCGTTTGTTGTTACAAACGCAGAGTGGTCGGGCAGGCATTTTTTTCCCCAGTAAACACTGCCGTGTTAAATTATGAATATTTGAACAAAGGATCACGAAATTAAATCCTTTCCAGTACAATCAATTATTTGGTGGTAGAATTCAGTAAATATTACACAAGTAATTTCTGGCGTCATTATTCGAAAATGGGATGTGAATACTGATTTGAGTGGATAAAAGTAACTTCCGGTCTGATGACGTCATAACTTTGAAACCTTGCCAAGTTATTTGTGGTTAATCAAAGAATATCAAGGAACGATTGGTAAAATTTGAACGGATGGTTTTCAAATAAGAAAGATAAAACACTGTTTTATGTGCCACTAGGGGGCGCCCTTTCGAAAGATGACGTCATTACACATTTTTGTCTGGCATTCCTCACTAAACACTATCATAATGTATATGTGTGTAGTAAAATGCTTCCGCTTTTGATTTGAATTGCATTCGGTTTTCATTGCACTTCGGGTAATACCGAAAGTGAAGGTCAAGCGGTTTTGTGTCCGGGGACAAGAAATGTTTCTCACGGCATAGTCTTCAACCTCACGAAATAACGAACACGATGCTCTATTTAGTTTAGAAGATATAGCGCAAACTATTTTGTAAGAATTTGCTCTTAAATCGTTTGTAATTTGATACCTGATGACGTCATGATGACGTAACAAAAGTAATAACATCTTCGCATTATGTTACAAGTTCACATTAGGTTTCTGGATCATACCGTAAAACGTTTGGAAGAATTTCTGCTTTGTTTTGATTTCAGGCTAAAGTGTTCATTTTAAATTCACCTAACGTTTACCTTCCGGTAGACCCGGAAGTAAGGGTCAAGCGAGTTCACGTACACGACAAAAAAAATGTTTATCAATTCATGGTCTGTCCGATTACAGAATACAAACACTATTGATTATTTTGTGCAAGAGTTATAGGTGAAAGTAATTGGTCACCTTTTCAGCTAATATCGCTTGTAATTTAACACCCGATGACGTCATCATGACGTCAGAGTAATATGCACCACTAGGCATGAGGGTCGATATATAGTGAAAGTTACAAGTTCATATCATGAACCGTTTAGGAGAAAAGCCGCGGAGAAGTATTGTCCCGAAAAAGAAGAAGAAGATTTATTAGCACAATAACAGAGAGTGGTCGGGTTGTGCCCGACCACTGAAAGAAGATTTATGAGAACAGTTCCAGATAGTGGTCGGGTTGTGCCCGGCCACTCAAAAAAAGAAGAAAACATTGTTATAACAGGTGAAGAAACGGTTTGGTATACCTGTTGTGTGCCAACAGCATGTCTTCCCGGAATGTGGATAGCTCTTGCTTTGTGCTGGGAATTCCAGGCTTGCTACCATACTTCACGTTTCCTGCAAAAACAAAAGACTCGATTCCTAAAATAAATCCGACACAAAAAATACTGTGAACAATTACCCCCCCCCCCAAAAAAAGTCGGGAGTTACCAAAATCACTTTTGAGTTGACTAGGCTTACATGACTTGGCAAAAAAAACATCAGGTTAGGAACACCTCTTTCTTCTTTCCTGCACAATAATATGAAGGCGTCCAAAAACGGCAACATTTCACAAAAAATGCAAATGAGGTATGAATTATCAATTATTTATGTAATTCTTTTAATTTGGCTTTAATGCAATACTGTGACGGAAAGTGTAGTTTTTATGCACATGTTCATGTTATTGTATTCTAATCTTATTAATGAACTGTAGTATAGTACGCCCATGACTAGGCGTGGCTTAGCAATCAGTATGTGCGTGTATGCAGGCACGCGATTGGTCAACAAAGCCCCATATGTTTAGTGCATCATAATGGTTTAGTGCATGTGCTATGGATGCGCATAGGTAGATTGCTACGTACGTACGCGCGAAGTTTTCTGGCAAGTGGCCGCGAGCTGTACGAACGTGAGTTGAGGGTGCTCTCGCTGTGGCGTGTATTGCTACAGGGTGATTTGAGCTATATGCTACGCGCGGGCGAACTGTTGGACAGATTAGCCGTTCTTGGCGGGTGCATTGTGGTTGATTGGGGCTGGGCCCATAGTTTCGTAGTGCTACGTGCGCGCGAACAATATCTCCACAGTGGCACTGAGCTATGCAATGCGATATTGTTTAGGCAGTGCAGCATTGGTTGTTGCATTGCTGTAGTGTTCATATATTGCAACATTGGTCTGTGCATTGCTATAGCGTTCATGTATTGCAGCACTGGTTGTGCATTGTTGTTGTGTCCGTGTATTGCAGCATTGGCCTGTGCATGGCTATAGTGTTCCTGTAATGCAGCATTAGTTTGTGCAGTGATTATTGGAGTGAGCCGTGCGATATTAGTGGTGTATTGCAAATAGGGCTCTTATTCGAAAACCACAGGTTGTAATAAATTTATTGTTGTCTCTGAAATAAATCATCTTGAGATTACCGACCGTTCAGTTGCCAGTTGTCCTTGTTATTGTGTTATTGCCTAATTAACAGAAGGTATAGGGATCAATTTCTGCGGCAGTAGATTTCCACCCAATGAAACCTTGTCGCCCCCCAGTCGCCCCCCCCCCCCCACTGAGATTTTGAGTTCTAAAAAAATTATCATTGATCTACATGACGCCCCCCATGAAATGTTCCAGCCCCCCCCCCCAGCGGCCCCCCCCCCCATCCCCCACTGCAAAATTCCTGGCTACGCCACTGCTGGACAGCCTTGCATGCTCGTAATGACTGTCTTGGGCTTACATTATGCCGACGTATTGCGTGTGCATGCTTCAAGTCTGTGAAACTATAGTAACTTTCAGATGAACAATAAATATGACGGCCTTCTTCATTTTACCACTTCTTTTTCATTATAAAAGAACTGTTAGTCTCGTCTCCTCTGACATCAAAGCTTCACTGGACAAGTCCGCGCCACCCAACGCCAGAATATGCTCATCAGTAGACAATATTAATCGAAAGTTTCCGCAAAAAAAACAGCTTTTGAAAAAGAGCCCGATGTCGAACTTTACTGAGTCTAGCTGAGGTCTATCGAGGGAACGATTCTTATTTCAACGCCCGAAGATTCGCTGACAGTCTCTATTTTTCTTTTTAAGAAAGTCAAAGTAGCTGAAGAGGGAGGTGAGAATCTATAAGTGCCCAGATACAAAAAGTAGAAATCTACGCGTCTGCCTTATGCAATACCCAATTGCAGTGTTCATTGTTGCGTAATGATCCGCCGAGCACACGACTGTTTTGCACATTCGGCTGTGTTATGCAGCTTCCTAACAAACCAAACACACTGGGCTTATTATTCCTCAAATATCGACTTGTTTTCGCCCATGGAGCTAAAGAAAATGGACCAAGTAATCTTCCTGGCGCGTTTGCTCACTATAAAGACAACTTTTCTCAGTTTAAGGAAAATGCTAAGGTAACGAAATGGCCGAGTGGTTACGATTCGTCGTCCACGGTTAGCGGGGTCCCGGGTTCGAGTCTCGCTGGTGTCTTTTTTGGTTTTTAACGTATAAGTTCAATCATTTACTATAAGAGATTTAATTTCCCGTCGTAAAATACCAACAGTACTTAGCTTAATCGGTAAGCACTGCTGCTGGTACTGTCCATGAGTTCCAGGTTGGCGTCTTCGTACAGGTTCAGGGCATGTGGTCCACTCAGAGGATCAGGGCTTAGGGTGCCGCCCTGTTCCTCCCTTAGCTCTTTGCTTTTACATGGCGCCTGGCCCTCCGGGGTTATATGGATGGATAGGGAAGGAAGTGTGTATTGGTCGGGGACGCCGAGACCCCGGAAGAGAACTAAGGGATTGGCTGGGGCTCAGACCGATCCCTGAAAGCTTGACTAGCACATAACTTTTTGATTTTTTCCCTCTATCTTTTATACTGGTTTAGTTTGATGTCTTTAGCTGCTCGGCAGGTCTACAGCCAGTATTAAAATTGCAACAAAGGTGTATGTCATAAATCAATGAATATTTGATAATTGACTATAATCAAAACGGAGTTTCGTTTGATCAATTTGACGATTGCCAATTGACGTAAGAAACCCATAAATTGTACCGGGAAAAATAAAGATGTACATTGTAATATAAATTTTATTTATACAACTTTCAGATAAAATTTCTTTAATTATAAGCATTCCAAACAATACAGTAATTCGCAATAGTAAGAGGTTGGTATATGATACCACGAACATTGTATCTCTATTAAATTAGAAAATATAATGTAGGCCCCTATGTGTGAAATATTATTTGAATTGACTATGAGCATTCCATACGAATAAGTTAATTCGCGAAAATAGCAACAACAGAAGAGAAAAGAAAAAGAGAAAATTATTTAACCCTTAAAACTGGAAATATAATTTGTTTTAATTAAATGGGACACTTCATGGATTGATTTAACAGTTTGCAAGGAGTTAACCTTACATTTTTAGCAAATTGGGAAAAATCAGATGTTTCTGGAAAATTGCAGATTGTATGGGGCTAGATGTTTATGAAACATGTCAAATTGTAAGGGGTGAACCTTGCATATTTTAGCGAAATTGGGCAAAATCAGATCTTTCTTGAAAATTTCAGATTGTAAGGGGTTAACCTTGGTTTTTTAGTGAAATTTGGCAAAATATGATGTGTATGAAAATTTTTAGATTGTAAGGGGTTAACCTTGCTTTTTTAGTGAAATGTGGCAAAATAAGATGTGTATGAAAAATTTCAAATTGTAAGGGGTTAACCTTGCTTTTTTAGTAAAATTAGGGCAAAATCAGATGTTTCTGGAAAATTGCAGATTGAAAGGGGTTAACCTGGCATATTTTAGCGAAATTGGGCAAAATCAGATGTTTCTGGAGAATTACAGATTGAAAGTGGTTAACCTTGCATATTTTAGCGAAACTGGGTAAAATCAGATCTTTCTGGAAAATTTCAGATTGTAAGGGGTTAACCTTGCTGTTTTAGTAATATTTGGCAAAATAAGATGTGTATAAAACATTTCAAATGTTAAGGGGTTAACCTTTTTCTTAGTAAAATTGGGCAAATTTAAATGATTATGAAAAATTTCAAATTGTAAGAGGTGAACCTTGCATATTTTAGCGAAATTTGGCAAAATCAGATTTGTATGAAAAATCAAAAATTGTATAAGGGGCAAATTAGGGCAAAATCAGATGTTTCTGGAAAATTGCATAGGGAAAGGGTTTAATCTTGCAAATTTTAGCGAAACTGGGCAAAATCAGATCTTTCTGGAAAATTTCAGATTGTAAGGGGTTACCTTGCTTTTTTAGTGAAATTTGGCAAAATAAGATGTTTATGAACAATTTCAAATTGTAAGGGGTTAACCTTGCTTTTTTAGTAAAATTGGGCAAATTTAAATGTTTATGAAAAATTTCAAATTGTAAGGGGTGAACCTTGCATATTTTAGCGAAATTGAGCAAAATCAGATCTTTCTGGAAAATTGCATAGGAAAAGGGGTTAATCTTGCATATTTTAGCGAAACTGGGTAAAATCAGATCTTTCTGGAAAATTTCAAATTGTAAGGGGTTAACCTTGCTTTTTTTTTAGTAAATTTGGGCAAATTTAAATTATTATCAACAATTTCAAATTGTCAGGGGTTAACCTTGCATTTTTGTTTTGCAAAATGAGGTGTATATGAAAAATTTCAGACTGAAAAGGGGTTAACCTTGCATTTTTAGCAAAATTTGGCAAAATGAGATTTTTATGAAAATTTTTAAATAGTAAGGGGTGAACCTTGCTTTTTTTTTTGGTATAATTGGGCAAATTCCAATGTTTATGAAAACTTTCAAATTGTAAAGGGTTAACCTTGCATTTTTGTTTAGCAAAATAGGGCAAAATCAGATGTTTATGAAAAATTTCAGATTGAAAAGGGGTTAACCTTGCATTTTTAGCAAAACTGGGCGATATCAGATTTTTATGAAAAATCTCAAATTGTAAGTGGTGAACCTTGCTTTTTAAGTGAAATGTGGCAAAATAAGATGTGTATGAAAGATTTCAAATTGTAAGGGGTTAACCTTGCTTTTTCAGTTAATTTGGGCAAATTTTAAATTATTATCAAAAATTTCAAATTGTCAGGGGTTAACCTTGCATTTTTGTTTAGCAAAATAGGGCAAAATCAGGTGTTTATGAAAAATTTCAGATTGAAAAGGGGTTAACCTTGCATTTTTTGCAAAACTGGGCAATATCAGATTTTTATGAAAAATTTCAAATTGTAAGGGGTTAACCTTGCTTTTTTTAAAGTAAAATTGGGCAAATTCTAATGTTTATAAAAACTTAGAGGCCATTCAGAATGTTTAATGTTTAAAAATGTCGATATTTTTTCCAAATTGTTGGTGGGTGGGTCAAGCTAAATAATTGAAAATCGAAATTCATTTTCCATGGAAAAAGATAAAAAAAAGAAAAGAAAGATAGATCTTTTGACTTGCCTGAACTTCGCGCAAGCGTGCTGATATCGCGATGCGTGTTTCTTTTCCAACTTCGTCCCCTGCATGTACTGTACATGTACATGTACGTCATGTACGTTTATATAGACCCACTGTGGCATGAGAGGAAGGTGGTTTTTCAGTAGACTTGGACGCCAGGAGTTTGTAGCGGTTAGGCCGTTCAGAGGCAGCAGGGTACCAGGTGTACTAAATCAGCTCTATAACACACCGCGGGCGTCGATTACCAATCGCTATAAAAACTGGACTATTCAACCACCGGACTCCAAGACTGCGAGGACCGCGGCCTGTGATGTGATGTCTGCCCAAACCTGATGTTTTGCTTTCGCTCGTACCCCCCCCCCGCTCTGCAAACAGGGGGTGGGGGTACGAGTGAATGTTTTTCTCAGCTACATCACGTGACAGGCACAACCTCGTATGTCATCCACCTCATCCAGAAAACGACAAAACCACGGTCATCTTTGTGCAGTGGCATAGCCAAGGGGGGGGGGGGGGCAGTGGCATAGCCAAGGGGGGGGGGGCGTAAACCTTGTCACCCCCCCCTTCGCCCCCCCCTTCACTGAGATTTTGAATTTCTAAAAAAAAAATGATCTACTTGACGCCCCCCCTCCCCCCCCCCCCCCCCCCCCCCCACACACACACACACTGAAAAATTCCTGGCTACGCCACTGGTCCCGCCACAATACCAACGTGCCCAAATGCACTAAATATCATTCCCCATTCCAAAATGCAATCTACAGAATAAAACCCATTTGACATCAGGCAAGTGAAGAGATTTTTTTAAATCCTTCCCATACATGTATACTGTCAAGGCGGCGGGACTGATGGCCAAAACTGGAACAGTTCATTACGATGTACAATCACAACCATGGATATCTTCAGATACTTCGGCCGACTTCAAATAGAAATTGATAATGATTAGGACTCATATGCAGTAATGTCTTTTGTAAGATCGTTTTGCCACCCACCAATATTGTCCGAAATGTGTCACCTTCCTCGAAGAGGACGGATACTCAAAAAGATGCGAGTTGCAACTAAACTCAAATTTATTATACGCCGCCAAAAGGTCTCAATTATCTGCCTCCCACTTTCTTTAGTTGCCGCACTATACCCACAGAAGGTCGGAGGGGGGGGGGGGGTAATTGGCATTTGTTGCTTTATGTTTCAAGGGCTTCGGGAGTGGAATTAATCCATATATCAAAACTTAATAGTGTACGCAGAATTCAAACATATCGTCACCGACACCACAAAGTAGCGTTCCACGTGTTAAACCATATTTTGTTTTTGTTTTAAATTGTTCACATTTTTAAACATTATTAACCAATGCCTACCATTTCATGAGGTTTCAAAGCTTCGAGAGCTTTACTTTAATAATTATGCTCATTATCCATGGCAACTTTTGCGCGAAAGTGACGATTTTTGTTTTCACGAAGTAGTACTCAAGTTCCCTTAACCATTGTATAATGCATGGCGCGCACTGTGCTCAAATGCAAGCAAAAACGTTTTTACGAAGTAGCACGTACTCCTTGTTTGAGCGCGCCGCGCTGACCTCCGTTTTCACGAAGTAGCACTCACCGTGTAGTGTTTGTTGTAATACATTGAAGCGTATACTGCGTGAAAGCAAAAAATATATAGTTGCGTAGCTTTTTTGCTTTCACGAGATAGCACTCACCTTTTTCTACGGAAGCGTAGAAGGGCCAAAAGAAATTAAGAAAAAATTAGCTCCTATCTCGCCGCGGCGAGTTACTATCTCGCCGCGGCGAGTTACTACTTCGCGGCGGCGAGTTACTATCTTGCATCGCCAAGCGTCAGGCACGAAGAATAGCGATACTCCTTGGGTTCTATGGAACGCCAAAGAGGCATTTAATGTGATCAGCGAATCGGCGATGCACTTTATCGATAGGCAGTGGGGTTTTGCAATCGATGATTGACTGTCACGATCGGGGAAGGATTTTTGCGAGTGGTGATGGATTTTTGCGATCTTTGATCAACATTGGCAAAACTAGAACCCGGGCTAGAATCGCGGGCTAAAATCTTTTAACATCAATTTCTCCCGTTTTGAAGGCCGTATCTCAGAGACACTTTTGGAGTTTATTTCCCTATCATGATCCTACTATTCAGTATTTTTCATTACAATAGAAAAAAAGGCTTTGAGTTCGTCATTTTTCAATATTTTTAAGCGTCACGAATATTAATAAGGTTTTATACATATGGAATGCAGTTACAAAGTTTACGACTCCCTCCTTCACGAGTTCTCTACCAATACAATATTAACTTTTTTGGTTGGTTTACATTGGTCTATACAGAGGCCCACGCGAAGTCACGCAGAGTCACGCTAATTAATATGCTAATAACGCGCATGTCATTATATACGTCAACGTTGCGGCAAAACCAACCACTGACCATGTTTTTTTGCTCGGCAAAATCCGAGCTTGACCTCGGTGATAGGAGATGTAACACAAGCGTCTGCAACATATTAAGCTTAAATTCGGAATATTATAAGTGTTCAACTACTCTTAAAATAACAACTTGTGAGGATTCCTTAAAAGAAAGATTGGGGAATTACCTTATTTGAACACCGATTTCAAAAGTCTATCACGCCCCGCCCCATAAAATGCTCGCACGCCCAGTCGCGCCCCCCCCCCCCCCCCACTGAAAATTTGGCATCCGTAGAAAAACACCTCAATATGAGTTACCATGACTACCTGGAAGAATAGGCCTAAGTCAATTTTCCTGGCGATTTTCTGCGATTTTTTTTTCGCGAGTGGCTGTTTATTACGGTCCCTTGGAAATTGAATAGTGGTAGTTAGTTATCCCGCGAGCGCGAGTGGAACACGGATTAATGTAGTGCATCTATAGTGGCCCGGCCGAGTGGTATGTGGGACACTAGACTAGGGCGGGTATTGGGCGGATATCCGGTGAATGAATCCTGTCTCACGGCCTTTCAGCTTGGATGAAATTTTGGGGCGCCCCTCCATTGTAACCTCAAGCCCCCCTCCCCCCTCCAAGTCCCCTAGGATAAAAACCCTGGCTACGCCGATGTCTCTTTTGCGTTCCATAGGACCCCATAGTTGTGCCCGACGCTCACCGATACAAATAGTCATTTGCCGCGGCGACATAATAACTCGCCGCGGCGAGATAGAAGCTATTTTTTTCTTAATTTCTTTTGGTCCTTCTACGCTTCCGTATTTTTCTCTTATTTCTTGTTGATGTAATAATTAAACAGACGGGTCAAAAACAGCAAATTGAATAAATTCAATACATCAAGTGTCCACAACGATAACCCCAACTGAAAATACCCCCCGCAGTTTTGAAGGAAAGTGTTGTTCTGGAAGGCGTTCATAGATGCCATTTTCTCCGATTGCTAGTTTTTACTGGTATGCACATGAGAGCTACTTCGTGGTGACACTGCCGATATTATTGGCTCATTAAGCCCGATTCATACTCGGCGCGAAAGCGATAGCGAACGCGAATTTGTGACATCGTGGCAAGTATTCGCGGTGCGAATTCGTAAAAGTTGAACATAATTCAACTCGGGCGAATTTCGCAGCGTATGTTTCATGACGTCGAATTCGCTTCGCATTCGATTTCGCATGAAGTATGAACTGGGCTTATAAACATGGTATGGGATATATACAGGGTGTTTCAAAAAAGGAAACCGAGCTTATTTTGTTGATTTCTCGGGTATGACTTTAGGAAAATGGAAACCACCATCTGTTACATAACCATGTTTTCTTTACCGTCACGGATGACTGAGTACCAAGTGATGTACCTGACATGCCAAAAAAATGGCCTTGTACCACATGCACCATAAGACCAATTGACTGTTTTCGAGAGAGAGACGTTATCAGGAATGCGTTCACAGCAATGAGAACCAGGACAGAGATTTGCGTTGAAAGGAATGGGGGGGGGGGAGGCCATGTTGAAGGACAGTGGGGTTAACGGGGACAGTAATAAACCTTGATATGTTTAAGCAATTAAATAAATGACTTTGATAATGTACGAGCTAGATTTTGTAATTTCAAAATGTTGAAAACTGTCAATTGGTCTTATGGTGCAGGTGGTACAAGGCCATTTCTGGCATGCCAGTTACATCACTCGGTGTTCAGTCATCCGTGACGGTAAAATGGAGTTCGTGGTGTCAAGAAAAAGAAGACATGGTTATGTAACAGATGGTGGTAACTATTTTCCTAAATAATTAGTCATACCCGAAAAATCAACAAAATAAGCTCGGTTTCCCTTTTTTTTTGACTGTGAAAAAAATCGACAAACACAAATTAATGCGTGCGTTTGTTTATGGTGTTAATCGAGGACACACAACATTATCTATGAATCGACGCGAGGACAGGAACCGAATCGAGGACTCCCCGGTTAGGAAACCATATGAGAGCTGTTTCAAACAATTTGGAGTATAAACAAAGGAAAAGGAAAGAGGAACAATAGAAAATCATCGATTTACACCAAACTGCGATTTTCACGGTTGGCAGCCAGGTTTCCTGAATGAATAAAATGTCAAATGTCACAACAGACACAAACTTACAGATTGAAGCGACCTTGTTAAATTGAACAAGCGTTCCATGGAACGTGGTGCTACGAGGCCGCACGATTCAATCGCACTTTTTAAAGGCTTGTTCAATCTAACTCTTCCGTTGGTTGTAATTGTATTATTGGTTGAGTTGGTTAAAACTACCGGGGAATTTGGCAGATCGGTTTATTCTACCCCAACGAACATTTTAAGGCCGAATTAATTAAAATCAATTCGTCAACAAGATCATAGAGAATGTTAATCATAGAGCAGTTTATTCTTGTTTGCAAATGATTACTGTAGGGAGACCAAGTGCGCCCTCAGTTGTTCGTCCAAAAGTTTCGCGAGTGATTTGCATATCATGACCTTTGTGCTTCCCGAGCAAAGGCAACTTGTAACAAGTTTTCTTCTGTGGGACTTGAACAGGGAAGACCACCACAAATTTGGGGCATATATTCTCTCTATTTTGTAGGGCGCATGGCTCCGGCCATGCTCCAAATTTATATCATTTTGGAAGGTTAGTATTATAGATTCGTCCCTGTGAGTACTTTAGTTTATAATGTGATCTTTTTGTGAGAATATTGTGTTCATTTTGAGGCCGGATGATTCACGTCTGTAATCTGTAACATATGTAGCCAGCTGTGTGTTGACATTTGACCTTTATCGTTCTATTTTATTGTGCCTTACATTTATAATGGTTTATTGCTTTGTGTAAAGAATATTATCATCTTGACTCTTGTGTAGAAAATAATGTAAATACAAGTTCGGTAAGCTCATCTCATTGTCGTCGTCATGACATAGGTTCATAGTTTTACTGGCATATATTTTTAGTGGAATACTCGTCCTCTTTAAATAGAGGGCCGGCCTCCTTTTGCCGTCCCGCTACATTACTAAACCGTAGAAACTAGTAGCTAATAAGAGGTGGGGGAGTGAGGGGACTTCCACCCAGTGGCGTATGCGGGACTAAGTCCTGCACTCTAAAAACTCCCGGGTCAAAATTTTGACCAACTCTGTAGGTCAGATTTTATTGACCCGTTTTGTGTCATTATGACCCAATACATGGTCATTCACTGTGAAAATAGCTGACCATTTACGGGTCAAAAATAGTTAACTCCATTATGGATCATTTTTAACCCTGACGTCTTGGTCATAATTTACCGTAACCCGTTTTGTGTCAAATTGACCGTTAACATGGTCATTATCACTAAGATTTGATTTTGATAATTTCCTGGTCAAATATTGCCAACCCATTTTCATGTCATTTTAACCCATCCGGGTCAAATATTGCCAAACCACTTATATGTCATTTTAAACCATATCCATGGTCAAGTGTCCAAAATTTCGAGTTTTATTAACATGTCTCGCACAAGCGCCGTTTTTTGGACTTAAATGTTGAGATTTTTTTGACCCCCTGATACCAAAAATGCTATATACTTAAGAAAAGAAAAAAAGTCGGATAAAGTTACTTAAGAATGATACTCAACCAAAAAAGAAAGTCCCCCCTTAATACTTGTCTGTCTGACTCAAAAACTACTAGGCACATTTTGCTCAAGTTACGACTGATCAGAACAAAATTTCCTTCGCAATTCAGCAGTACTCTTTGTTTCGCCTGAAACAGTGATAATGTGTACAAAATTATGCAATTTATGACCAATCGTACCGAAAAAGGTGCACTTTTGTATACGTGTTTTGAATATGTGAACCACAACATGCACGTATATAAAAGTGCAACTGTTTTCGATATCATTATTGAATATTCTGTCGCGGCCATACGCTGAATTGCGGGATATATATGATAAAAATGATAAGATACAAAAACGTAATATTCCAATCTCAAGAGAAGGACAAATCCCAGTTGGGCAGACAGGATTATCGGTAACCGATCTTCTTTCTGTTTTAGGTCGTTACATTTTTTTGACTGTATTTTCAACTTGGCCCTTTATTGAGTTGAATTACAATTTGAATGGAAGGGTCTATTTATATTCTGTCAAGACCATACGCTGAATTGTGGAAATATTTACCGTAAACTCATTAAAATTTAAAATGTATAATTCCTAACTAAAAAAAAGCACAAAGCCGCAGTTCGACCGACAGGATTAAACCGGATTATACCGATCCTCCTTCTCTCTTACTGGAGGTTAATGACAGGATTAAACCGGATTATACCGATCCTCCTTCTCTCTGACTGGAGGTTAATGACGTTACATATTTATTGACTGGAAACACAGCACTTGCAACTTTCCCTATATACAGCTAAAAGAGTTGAATTAAATTTGAATTGAATGGTTTTCATAATTTTCTGTCTCGGCCATACGCTGAACTGCGGAAATATTAACAATAAAAACTTTACAATTTAAATAAAGTCCATTCCGTTGAAATAACTAATACAACATTACAACAAAAAAACACACACATTTCAAATTTGATAAAAGCAGACGAGATATTACAACTGCTGTGCTATCCGTAGGTTCTTTTTGAAGTTCAGAATGTATATGAAGATAATGTTTAAAGAATTTCGTAACTATATTCTTCAAATATTCTGATCATTATTGTCCTTTGCTCCAGGGTGGGCCGAATCTAATTTGTATTTAATACTGTTTGCCGTTAACAAGAGAACAACCAATAAGCGCTTCCTTCTCAGCTAGAGGCAGGTGGTTGTTTAACATCCATATTGCTTACAGGAGTGATTTCGAAAGGGTCTTCTAATTTTTGTACACATATTTACAAATTAAGATTATCAAATAATTATCTTTTCTGATATATTATTTACACAATTCCTCCATGGTTGAAACGATCATCGGACTACTACGCTATCCACCGGTGAGTGTTTTCTACAAGTTATATAACTATAATATATAACTTCATTTTTGAGTAATAAATTATATTTTGCAAATTGCAAACCAAACCAGGGCTATTCGTAGGGAAACGAGATAGGTAAACCGTACAATTTTTTTTTTTTTTTTTTTTTTATAAATCTTATCAACTCCTCAAGCTTATTTACATTGTGCTCGACCCATGTTGGTCATCATTGTGAGATTCTTGCGATGCTGGATATGCCACTACAGGGTGAGTAAAAAAAAACGAAACCCAAATTTCGGGACTATTGTTTTATAAACGTTCTGCATTGTAGCGTTTTCAAAATCTAGCATAAAAAAGCCCATTTCATACGCTGTCCTTTAATACAAGAATCATTCAAATCAATTATGTACTTTTCAAGTTACGGAATTTTAAACACAACCACCGTTTTAAGGTTCTGGCCACGGATAACAACAAAGTTCAGTGTTCTTTCAGCAAAACGAAAACAAATGACATGGGAATATGTGTGAATTGATTTGGTTTGGTGAAAGAACGCACACCTTTTGTTTGTGATCCATGGACAGAACCTTAAAACGGTGGTTGTGTTTAAAATAAATTCGAAGACCCTCTCGAAATCATGGAAGCAATATGGAGGTTGAACAACCAACCGCCTCTAGCTGAGAAGGAAGCGCATATTGGTTGTTCTCTTGTTAACGGCAAACATTATTAAATACACATTAGATTCGGCCCACCCTGGAGCAAAGATCAATAATGATCAGAATATTTTAAGAATATATATAAATTTGTGTGTTTTTTTGGTAATGTTGTAGTAGTTATTTCAACGGAATGGACTTTATTTCAATTGTAAAGTTTTTATTGTTAATATTTCTGCAATTCGGCGTATGGCTGAGACAGAAAATTATGAAAACCATTGAATTCAAATTTAATTCAATTCTTTTAGCTGTATACAGGACCAAGTTGCAAGTGCTGTGTTTCCAGTCAATAAATATGTAACGTCATTAACCTCCAGTCAGAGAGAAGGAGGATGGGTATAATCCGGTATAATCCTGTCGGTCGAACCGCGGCCTTGTGCTTTTCTTTAGTTAGGAATTATACATTTTAAATTTTAATGAGTTTACGGTAAATATTTCCACAATTCAGCGTATGGTCTTGACAGAATTTAAATAGACCCTTCAATTCAAATTGTAATTCAACTCAATAAAGGGCCAAGTTGAAAATACAGTCAAAAAATGTAACGACATCAAACAGAAAGAAGATCGGTTACCGATAACCCTGTCTGCCCAACTGGGCTTTGTACTTCTCTTGAGCTTGGAATATTACATTTTGTATTTTATCATTTTGATCATACATCCCGCAATTCGGCGTATGGCCGCGACAGAATATTCAATAATGATATCGAAAACAGTTGCACTTTTATATACGTGCATGTCGTAGTTCACACTCACCTTACACCTATACAAAAGTGCACATTTTTTTCGGTACAATTTGTCATCAATTGCATAATTTTGTACACATTATCACTGTTTAGAGCCAAACAAAAAGTATGGCTGGATTGCTAAGGATTTTTGGTACTGATCAGTCGTAACTTGAGCAAGATTGGCCCAGTAGTTTTTGAGTTAGACAGACAAGTATTAAGGGGGACTTAATAGTAAAACAAATATAACTGCGCCTCGGGAACTAGTTTGTCAACTTCCAATACCTCGGAAAGCGAATATCGACTGTCCACCCTCAAACCATGTTATATTTTTTTAAACTATTTCAAAGGTCTGGTTGAAAAAAAAATAATAATGTCGTTCCCGAGAAAAGACGGGAAAAAACCTGGTAGGTTACACTGTTGTTTCGCGCACGTTCGCAGAATACGATGCACTGTGCGGCAGCATTCACAAATAGCACCCAACAGCTCGATTTAAGAGAGTCCAAATTTTGACCCACGAAATTCGAACGCATGGTTTCTGCACAAATAGGTTTTTAAACGGTGGTTGTGTGGAAGTTTATATCCTACTTTAAATGCTCCTTGGCCTTTCATTTAACGTCCTTTCGTTTAAAAAATGCGTTTTGTAGCCCAATTGGGATATTCCAGGCGATAACGTCCTTTCATGGTCGGATTTAAGGGATCACGCAGTTCCACTTCTACGAGGGTTTTATTCCATCCCTCCATCTGAAAATTAAACGATTGTTGGTCGAAAAGACACAAAAGTCAAAGTCGAATAATATTGCATTCTGAAATCAGAACTTACCAGCTGACGCTTGGATGGTTGCGACGATAAGCAAAAAGGATATGAAGAGCGCCATGGTCCTGCCTTGAAAATCGTCGAGAAATCCCGCTGTAGCCCTGTCAATTAAACGATCCGGCTACGCACAGGCAACACTCTGCTCCGAGCTTCAATCTAGGAGCGGTCTGGGCATGTTACCGAGGCGACACAACATATATTGTGGCTTAGATCCCAAAACCCCGCCCCCGTCGTCTGTGATAGACAGCTCCATATGTGATTGCCACGCATGTGCAGAGCATGCGACTCCGGATCCTTTTAACATTTTTGTTTAATTCCTTAGACAAATTAATATGCATGACGTCACAAGGGGGCCAACTCGAAAGGTACATCAACATAACAGAAGTGTTTATTTCCATATCGGATTTGCACTAATGGAATTCAGAGACCGTATCCAAAACTTGTTGATAAATAAATATACAGTGATGACTCTCCCCTTCTCCTAAACAATGCACGTAAATGACTTGAAATACCTGATAAGTAAACGAATCATCCAGCTGACATCTTTTTAAACATTCATGGATCATGTTCAAGTTTGGTTTTAAAGCTCCTGTATTAAAAAATAACAACTTTGCCATTTGGCTCCATCTGTGACTCGCGTGTTTGCATAATTGCTGAGCCACCATAGGCCTATGTCTTTCAAAACTCATTTGTATTTTTTCCCAGCAACTGTTCTCAACAAAATGTAAAAACTACAATGAGGAAGGGTCATAGTATCATCCCCTTCAGATTTTTTTTGAATAAACACAAACACAAACAGATACGCCTGTCTTTGTTCCTCTGTGGAAGATAATGATTCAAACTCGTTTTCTGGGTCTACTGTGAATCTTGATAAATAGTACACGCCGACAAGGCAATTTGCTTCCTGTATTCCGCAATTAATAGCAAGTAATTGATTTACAACGTGTACTTGATGATTTTGTTTCAAACTTGTTACATATTATTTAACGTTCATTGTGAATTTATTTAAGCAGTCAGCCCTTTTCCATTTTGCTTATTTAATTTGCAGGTATATAATATAGTAAGGCAGGAGAAATGGGTTTCCATGCACCCCCATAAAAGTAAAATTCCAAGATGATTTTTAGAATCCCTAGGACATCGGATTAAAGAATTTTGATTTGTTGCCAAAAAAAGTCTCATGATGCCCAAATTTGCATATGCCCAAATTTGCATATTTCGCTGCCGTGCGAATAATTAAAACGCTAAGTGTCATATGTCAGTGACTAACGAGCCGATTTTTATGATCTTGGCTTTCAGGGGTGCTGAATCGATTTTCGAGGTTTTTAAAGTAGCTGGAGGGTAAGGTCACGTGATTCAGGCAAAAGTCAAGGTCATTTTTGTAAAAAAATGAGTCATTTTCATTTTCCCATCGGCATTATTGTTTACCTAGCTCCTATAGATATGGTAATAGAGGCCTACTTATTGCTTTACAAATTTCCCACATTATCCCTATTACCAAATCCATTAAATAAAAAAAGCATGTGGCATTTTATTTTGGAGTTATGGCTCAGTATTTGACCCAACTCTCTAAATTTTGGATATTGACCCAATATGATGTAAATCTTAAAATATAGCCAGTGGATAAAACGCTTACAGTTATATTCATTTAGGGTCATGGAATCGATTGGTGGTGGTTTAGAAGTAATCAGAGGTCCTTTTCTTGCCCCAAGGACTAGACTATGGTCAAGGGCATTTTATTACAAAAATACTTAATTGTTTTCATTTCCCAATGATATGGTTATTAAAGCTTACTGTTCAGAAGTTTTCTTATTAACCCAAATGATAATTTGATGTTAATAATATGATTAATAATGATCTTCGAGGTCATAGGATGTGTAAATTTGAGGTCTTCATCATTGTGTTATCTTAGCGCATATACCTCCTTGCAAGTGATGAATATTTATTACTTTACTAACTCCTGAACCAGTCATTACAGAAAGACTACTGAGCTATTTATATAACAAGTGATGTTGTGGCGAAGTCTAATAAGGGGCATCCCAAGAATCCATGAAAACATCATCTTCGTCAATCTCCATAGCCTCCTTAGGATACCGCTTGCTACTTCGTTCTCTTGCTGGCCCTCTTCATTTTCAGCAGCATCAGTGTCCAACGGATCAACGAGTGATGTGGACAAGATAGGGCCAATTGACCAGAGTAAAACAGGGCAAACTGACGTGGATGCAGTAATGTTCAGTTGAAAAAAGGGTATTTTAAGCCGTCCACGCCACTAAATAAAGCTCCCTGCGGTATAGCTTATCATAGTCAGCATAGTACAAGCAGCTTACCCTTTTACGGGTGCTGACGCGTATTTGGGCTACTTTGGGCTCGGATAAAGTTTCTTGGATTTTCACTCTTTTATAACCTGACTGCAAATCAGTCACTAGAAAATCCTACTTTGTAGAAATTATCTTTTAAAGGGACAATGAAATGGATTTTTATGACTCAAATACATTTTAAACAGATTTCTTGCCACGTAACTATGATTTTCCACCTACTCTTCAAACAAGTATTAAGATCTTGTACATATTGATGCAACACATAGTGATTTGCATAAAAACAAGATGAGCAGAATTTTCACTGCATGTTTCTTTTAAAGACATTAGCTTGAAATATTATCACTTTTCCACAGTAAGTTCAATCACCCTTTTTTCACCGATAATTCCATTCCAAAGGATGGAATTCTGGCGTCAAATATTTGACAAACGCAAACGCCAATAGGGTTCAAAGGTTTAACGTAAACCCGAATGATATTTGAATGGCTCGGCCCCAAGCTTTTTAAAATGTCCTCTCGTTGACTATAATAGCTGCTACGTGTACGTGATCTTGAGCCAATAAGCAATATGCGCTGCCCGGCCGTGGACATT
Source organism: Patiria miniata (assembly GCF_015706575.1). NCBI lineage: Eukaryota > Metazoa > Echinodermata > Asteroidea > Valvatida > Asterinidae > Patiria > Patiria miniata. Next base: position 18,473,105 of record NW_024037051.1, read on the forward strand.
CGAAAATGATTATACTGGAACGCTCTTTATCAATCATGTATACTCATACATACACATTTTAGTTGCTGGGACGTTCGGAAAATGACTCAAAATCCCCCAAAAGTGGGGGATGATTCAATAGCCCGTCACCGCGGCCGTCACCGCGGCCCACCCCGGGAATTAAGCTGATAACGACGCACGGAGCCAACGAGCCTGCCACTCGCATGATTTTTTTTCGTGTTCGGGTTGTCATACGCCTTATAACTCAAGTCTACGGTCACGAAAAGGCCTGTAAGATGAAACAAAGCAAATCCATGAACCTTTGGCGACTGAACGATCTAAATTCGAGTCGTATTGCGTACGTAACGAGGGAGTATAATTTTTACTAGGTGCACATGTAATACGCCAATCGGCGGCGGCAGAACGTTTTTAAAACTGGGGGCATCACCAAAAAGAGGCATTTGCTCAGAAAAAAAGGCAGCAAATTGTGAAACTATAAGGAATACATGTTTCCCAGAGCAAAATTTACTACCAACATTGATATACACTTTTCAAAATGTTTGCATTACATTTCAAAAGCGTAAGGAGCACTATAATTTCTTTACGGGCCAGTTTTCCATTTTGAGAGGGGCACACATTTTTGTTATTGCGAGAGGGGTCAGTCGTGTTTTCGAGGGATAGTTTTCCAGCTCGATGAGTGCCACTGAGACCTTTGTTGTTTCTTGTACACATTTAAATATCTGACAGAATTGATTCATATATTCATACATCTGGGACCAGTTCTGATAAAAGGACTGAATGGGCCACCCAGTAGAAAGAAGAAATCAATAAATCAATAAATAAATAAATAAATAAATAAATACATTTAGCATACTCAGGGTTTTTTCCGTTCAACTTCCTTTATTTCTGTTTTAGCCACAACTAAATTTCATAGAAATGTGTTCCGCAGAAAATCTTTCGATATTTTCAACAGATAGTCGCAGATTTATTTATATATAACTTGTAATGATTTCAACAATGTTCAAGAAAATGCATATTTTAAACATCTAAAAAGAACATATATTGTTAAACATGTTTTAGGTGGAAATAGGCGGGATCCGTTCAATACAGTTTAGGAAACTAAGTCGTGACGTACACAAGTAGATCATAAACCACGGTGATGTCAAATTCCGTTGAGCACGTTAATCCGTATAAATGAGAAGAACAAGAGAATATAATCTGATTCAAACAATTAAACAAGGAACAGTTCTGATAAAGAGATAAAAGAACTATATATTTCAATTGCTGAACAATTCGATGAACGTAAAGCTATCTTTTGTGTTATATCGGTCACATTCAGTTACTGCAACGAAGTGGTCTTCTCCACGTGACAACAGCCCACACCTTGCCTCTGTCTAACCACGTTGCCCCTGGGCTAGCCAATCCGCTCATTGATGCATTATTCATGATCTCCAATCAATCCTTAAACATAAAACCCATTCGTGCTGCGTGTAAGATATTTTATCGTTCAGTCGATATAATTGAATATCGGTCAAACAGTGCATGTAAATGGTATATTAAATTTATTATCTATAGCATACTGGGATTCGTGTTTTTGATAAAGGGTTACACTCCTGTGTGACACAGTGCTATGGGATTAACATACCGTAGGCATTGGGGTTATTTGCAGTATGGAGTCCAAACTTCTGTAAGCCCATACCTTAATTACATGTTCTCTTTAATTATTAATCTAGTCAATCTTATTAGTTTCTCCTTAAGCGTAGAATATCTTTACACGCTGTTACATGTATACTGTTATCAGTTACTTTGACTCCTGAACATGATACATTATAAGGAAGCGATATTGAAAGCCATACTTGTTAATTTTGAAATAATAACGAGTAATTCAAAGTGAAACTTCTGCATTTGTTACAGGTTACTACATCAGATTAACTTTGTTCGTTGTTCAGCCTTATGAAAACAATACATAAACTATGTTCATATCTATATACGCATTAAAATCAACATACATGATTATGCATAAATGTACAGCCAATCGCTTAACTTGGTTTTGAAACTGAAAGATAATGGGAATATGTTAAACCTGAGGCACTCATGCATATGCATATCACAGTATAAATGTTTACAATACCAAACGGTCCACAAAGAACAAATCCAAAAGATGTCAACATTGATATACATATAGCTGTTGATAGTTTTAAACATTACAATTGTTGTTTTTAAAATAAAACAGATTTATTCAAACAATAATTAGAACCTGATTTCAGTTCCATAATGATTATTGCACTGATGATGTTCACTAAAACTAGATTCAGCCGCATGGTAAATAAAAGTGTATCACCTCGTCACCTTTAGTGCAACTCGAATATTAAAAAAATGTTATAATTTACCCGAACAAAATATGGAATGTGAAATTTCCGTGCTTTAAATTTAATTTTAAGAATAAACATGCAGCGTAACCACAACCATTTAACAAAATACAATCACATTTAAATTATGCAATAAACTCACATTTAAATTATGCAATAAACTCACATTACAGGCAATACCAATGGGCAAGCAGAATTGAATATGGTAACAAGAAAGGCGAACTACATTAATGATAAACCCGACAGTAACTGACCAACATAAACATTAACAAATTTCGAGGACAAATAATAAATCCCTAATTACCAGGAGGGCGCCCTTTCCAACATCTCAACCGCCCTCTTGTTTTTGACACTACCGGTTTCATTTTCCCGCTTCGGATACTTGGGTGTCGAATTTCCCCCTGACGTTGCCGGGGGGACTGTAGAAAGCCACCACGATGACCTTTCCCTCCTTGGTGATCGCTTTGCCTATGCCGAACTCCTCGGTGTCTTTCCAGACCAACTGGGTGAAGTGACCTTGAAAAAGACCAAATAATCCATAAGTTGTTTTCATGCTCTCCTTGAAAATACACCTTTGTGTCCCATTAAACACTATTTTCAAGTTTCATTTTGCCATTTTGAAGGGTATTTTTGGTGTAATTTTTGGTTTCTATGCTAATGCAACTTTTTTATATTCATGAACAAAACTGTGATGTCATTCCCGGCAGAAACCTCAATGTTACAGCTATTTCAATTCAGCACAGAAAGTTGCTAGAATATTTTGATATTTGCTGTCATAAATATTTTCTTTTGTTTGGTCATTCGTTGTTGTTTAAGTACATGGCGGTAAGCCAATGTCAAGCAACCCATTCTAACAGAATGTTTTCAGTGAGCAAAGTTTGGGTTCACAATTCCAAGATTTCTGTTTTGAAAGCGGACGTTCTCACCTGAGCCGGAGACAAATCCAGGCTCCTTGAAGTTATACTTGGAAATCTGGCGGTAAAACATGTCAGTGGCTTCCTCTCCTGCAAGAGAAATAAAATCGAAAGCATTATCAGCCTAACTGACGAAAAACAAATTCTGCCATAACACCATGCAGATTATGATGCGTGCTTCTTTTGACCGAGTTCGGTTTCGTCTGAGGCAAACATGTAAGAAGCGGCATCATCAGACTTTTTAAATTGGTGTGACGAGATCTTTTGTAGATATTTTCTTTTGGGCAGTTGGGTTTTGGGCAGTTTTGGGCAGTTGGGTTCAGAGTGTGGTAAACAACTCAGAGACAATTTCCTCACATTATCTTAGATCACAGGTAACGGGATGTTCAAGGACAAAGAAATGATGGGTTTTTTTGGGGGGGGGGGGGGTCACAGTTTATTTTGAGACTTGTGATTGACTTGACAACAACTTTTTAAATGTATGGCGAAGTCACTTATTGGATATCTACCAGAAAACGCGGTGCTGGCACTGGAGTAGTGCATAGCAATATTCTCCCCGACATCGGAGTTGCCACTGTTCTTGAACTCATCGTTTTTGGCGAGGTGAGCGGCCCAGTCCTGGGCTCGCCTGGTCAGGTCGTCCGACTGCCTCAGGCTGCGGGCGCCGTGGAGGGCCCGGTACTTGTTGTGGGCTTCCAGGGAGTCCCGCTGGAAAGTCCGAAGGTCCGAGGGAGACAAGTCCGCATCTTTGAGTTTCATGCCGCCGACCTGAGTCACGGGAAAGGGGAATTTTCGGTTCAAAGACAAATGCTCACGAATTGGATGTAGCAACGCAAACCCAAAAGGAAACGAACAAACTAACATCAGACGAACAAAAGGACTTTGGAAGCTTTGAGGGTGTAAACCACTATAGCCTTTTGTGATAGTGGGCACAAACGGAGGGCACTATTTGATTTTGGTAAACCGTTCTATATACCGAAATTTACCAAAATCAAGTGCAGTCGTACTATGGTGTCTGTCATCTCAGAAAGGCTAACTCCACAATCTTTTGTTGGACAAAGTAGAGGTTCAGGAAATACCTCAAGTCTGGTTATTTCAAGAATCAGTAATGAACGAAATCAACAGATATTATACAAATAATGAATGTTTATGAGTGCAATGGTAAGAATGGAACATAACGCCTGAATAAATCCTCGTCATCTGATTGGTAACTTGTAAAGTGGTACTTTGAATGTGCAGCATCAGAGCAATCAATCTCGGTTAAATCGCAACCAATAGTGTGACCGCGGAATGGAACTTTACATTAACCTTTTTTTTTGCGGTGCGGCCGCAACTTGCGTTTGGGACGAATAATTAAATGACACGTGATCGACGACTCACCAATTAGATGAAGGGGATTTATTCAGGCATTGTATAAAAAATAATTATCAAATAACAAACTAAAGACAGAAGCACATATCTGGCAACAACGCTACTGAAGATACCTACATGTCTGGTTTTGTGTGTAAATGGGGACTATCATTACCTTTCGGGTAACATCATCTGGCGACTGCTCAGTCACATACTTCGTAGAACGAACAACTCGAGTTACCTTCAAAATGGAAATAAAAAAGTTATTATAATCAATCGTAACATAACATATAAAACATCGAGCTGTCTGGATTTTTTTCTACGAAATAGAATCTGAAATTATTTTACTTTTCTTTAATACCAAACGGTGTGTCTTAACATTTTCCTTTTTTTTTACAAAAGGGTTTTGGATTATACTAAACAAACTACTGCATGAAACTGCAACCCACTACACAAACTGAAATTGGGGTCACTTTGCATTATAGGATGCACCTATATTGTTTACAAGTAGCACTTAGGCCTATACCATAAGTGCGAATCGGAATTGTTACAAATCCCGCTTAAGGCCAAAAAAAAGTCTCCGATTTCTGGTATGGAGCTTGTCCAAAAAGTGGTGCGGCGACGCGGCCTTTTTTTGTTTTTTACCTGATTTTTTTTGCTTCATATGTGTGCTGATGACTGCAAATGGTGCCCGACTAAACTTAGAGCAAATATATGGGAGTCCAGAGAGGCCACATAAAACTTATTCTCGACCATAACCCAATCTAAGAACACGTTAAAATTGTGCAGCAGCAGGATTCCAGTCAAACCAGTGAGTTTGGCGGTTTTGAGACATCATCTTTCATTGAAAAAAAAAATTCATTTTGCCGACGCGCATGGCGACGGCGACGCGCGCGCATACCAGAAACCGGAGACTTTTTTTTTTGGCCTAACGCAGGTAAACGTGTGGGTACCAACGGAATTGGAGAAATATTCTTATTTTGAAGCAAGTAAAACATTCCCAAAATTGTACTAGTACATCCAGAATACCTAACTAACTTATTATACCTTAGATGTCTGGGCAGCACTGGGTGACGGTCGGTAGTCGTCCGACCGTGGGAACACGTTCTCCTCGTACCGTCCTACCACGTTACCAGGCGGTCGGTACTGGCCAACCACCATGACCTTGCCGTCTTTAGTCACCGCTTTACCGATGCCAAACTCCCTGGACTCCTTCCAAACCATCTGTGTGAAGTGACCTGCATGAACGTTCAGTCAGTAATAATATTTCTGCAAATAATTATTTGTGTATTTGCCGCTGTCTTCTCTGATTATACAAATCTAGACGTGTGCTGATCTACGGAGTTAACAAACTTGGTTGCCATAATAATAAGAAGATTATAAGGGGCAGGATGGGAATTTCCCAGTGTTTTCTCCCAAAAGGTTTTTTGTGGGGTTTTCGCCCCTCCCGTAATCAGCGAATATAGTTACAGCAATATTTTTTTTCTTTCTTTTCTTGATGTTACAAGATAGATCCAAATTTTTCGTGTTCACTGAATCAACTTTATAGTAAAGCACTCATACTGTACATGTAGTTATAATAGTTTTAAAATATATTGTATTTATAATATTTGCTAAACACCTATGCATTATTCAAATAATATTTTATCTCACTGTATTGAATTTTATTGTATCTGTAATGTATTGTATAATTATACATGTCTGTAGTCATTATTTATTGTATGCAGGGCCCCAATGGAAACCAGTTTTAAACTGTTTGGGCATGCCCTGGGTAAAGAAATGGAATAAATAATGTTTTCCATGGGCCATTTACTATTGTATGGAGTTACAATGAAAATGTATACTGTGCGGTCTTTGTGCTCGATGTAACTTCTTCCAATACTTTCCAGGTGGATTGAAGAGATAAATAGACGAATTCTGGCACGTGATTATTGAATGCTCATGAGGATCCCTTTTAATGGAAACAAACCTATTGTGTAAGCTATTGTTCAAAACAACAAAAGCTATCATTTTCGCCACTGAAGGGGGCCATCGTGATAGAATTGATAGCATGCTGGGATTGGCTGTGAATATAACTCTAGCGTGGGTCCAGTGGAAGTAGACACTACCATAGTATACTTTTGAAAGGGTATCATTAAATAAGTTGCCAGGTTTTAGTATTTTCCGGACATTATTCACTTCGGCTACAGATTGTCAATCCTGAACTTATATTAACTAACATTTGAAGTGTACGGTGTACTGTTTTATTGTGTATCACATTACCCCCAAAAAAGCGAAATTAATGCTTCAATGGACACCATCATTCCAATTTTGTGGACAGACAATGCAAAGTCTTGATAATACGACGCCAAATTTCTCTCTCTCTTTTTCTTGAATATTTCACATGATTTGTAAATTTTACGAGAAGGATTTACTGGCCATCAAGAAAACATCACAATAAACACTGGAAGCATATTAACATAAATTCATGAACAAAAATAAAAGTGGTGAGGAGCCATGTTAGTCAGGCAGAATCAAATGAAAAAGTAATGTACCACTTTAAATGACTATAACTAGGGGTGAAAGTGTTCATAATCTTAGCTTTCGTAGCTACAACTACTTCATCAGATGCATCAAATACTCATGATTAGAAATTGAATTTTCCTGACCTGTTCCATTTCCAAAGCCTGGTTTCTCGAAGTTATACTTGCTCAGCTCGCTGTACCATTGGTCGCACGCTTGCTTGCCTGTCAAGTACCAACAAAAAAAACCACAGAAATCCGACTAACGAAAGTTTGGTAGCCCTCGTACTCTTAGAAATGGTGTATAGGGAAAGCAGCTATCTGAGGCTGTAAACGGTGGAGAATACAATTTCGGAGAAGTCTAAGCGGATACACCAAGCATAATCACAATAATCGCACGTCACCCTATACCACTGTCATAAAGAGGAGAAGCTCTGAAAACAACTAGAGGTGTTCCTCTCGAATAGACAAAAGAGGATCTAGCATTTGGATCGACGAATCGTTACAGGATCAATCGTGACAGGATGTGAAGAGGATTCTAGGAGAAAGTTTGCGAGTGTGTTAGTTGGAATTTACATACTGCGGGTGGTGGGCTACAACGTAAAATCGGTAATAATAGTTAGAATTGGATCCAATGCATAACTCATTCCATGCATAAACGTCGCATCATGTCATGCATACTCCATGGAGTATGATATTACAATAGCAAGAAAGCAGAAGTAAATGTCTTCAATATATCTGTTGTGCACTTTTTTTTAGATGAACAGCAAAAATGAATACATATTATCACCATGTTTTATTTTACTGAATAAGTTGTATGGGTTGACCTTCAAGGAACAGGACCCCTTTCCTGGTAATGAGACACATCTAAGGAATGGCCAGTTTAGCCACAAGGTCCGCGTGGGTGGATGCTGGGCTGCACCACGGTGATTCAGCCCACAGATTTATAAGGAAATCCGATTGTTCTATTAATATGCCTAGCCCCGCCCCCAGATACAAGTTGACCAAGCACCTTCAATTCTGTAGTATTAATATTCAATAGTTAGTGAACAATTCCTAATAAGGCAAGAAACCTGTAAGATAGCTGTAAGATTGGAATGTCCGTTTACTGTATAAAAAACTCAGTAGAATCTCGAAATCAGACAGAGAGCGTCACAGCCAACCGTATAAACCACATCAGCTCAAGTACAACTTCGTCTCTTACTGTCTCCCTTGTCTATATAACCTCACGGGTTATAATATCCCCGCTGGAGCGGTGCATGCCCGCAGCACAAAGACGGCTGCAACGCAAATGATCAGAATGGGTACTTCATAAAACCCCTTGAAGGTTGCAGCCCAAGCACGAAATTGCCTACGCCGACCAAATCACGATTTGCATGCCCTCAAATCTTCTTCCTATTTAGAGCATCTTGTGGTCCATGAACTTGAGGGTTTGTAAAGAAGGAAGGGTGGAAGCCGTGAACTTCGGATGAAAATGTGCCCTGCAATTGATCTATTTTGCAATGCAGTGCATGTTTCACTTTTCAAAATGATTACTTTTAAGGGTGATAATCTTTGGATGGAACTCCCCTCCCCAAAAAGTTAATCTTGAACACCCTGGAAACTTGTGAGTATTTCTCCTTCACTTCGGAAGTGGGCGTATTTCTCAGTGGAGTCTATGACACTTTTATGTACTTGTCTGCAGCCATAAAGTCAAGTGTGCATGGGTAAAGAGTTTACGTTTGAGAAAATGGTTTTGCGTATTCCTGTGGTATAGCTTGCGGTAAAGGCAAAACTTTGAATGGGGAATGTAGATTCAGAAACTTCATACAAGTGTTGTAAGGTTGATGTCTGTCATACCTGAGTATTCGGTAGTAGCGGATGAATAATGCATGGCCACGTTCTCCCCGATACCATGTCGCGTGCTGTGCTGCAACCGGCCCGTCTGGGCAAGGTGATCTGCCCATTCCTGGGCACTCTTACACAGATCCCCGGAGAGCATCAGCGAATCAACGCCGTGCTTAGATCGGTATTCGTTGTGAACGATGAGGGCGTCTTTCTGGAACTGGGTCACGGCAATGCCGATACCGTGACCAGCCCGATCCTGTTCCTTCTTGTCGTAGAGCCCATGCTCCTGAAAACAAAAATAAAATACTCCTGAATAAAAATATCAAAAAAAAACAACACTGGCCTAGTTACATTGTTTAAAAGGCTCATACAAACCATATTTTGTTCAGTACGAGCTAAAAAAAAAGAACAACCTCGTTGTTGCAAGCAGGACGCACAACCATTATTGTGCCCGAGTCACCCCTTAAAACCCTCTGGCTTTGACGTCATCGGCAGGATAAAATATTGCCTATACAGCCCATATAGACACACCCACACACAGGTTTGATATGCTGAAAATTAAGGATTTTCTCTTGTTTTGTTTTGTTTTTTAAATTGCAATGGTTTTGCACACTTTTTTTTTAATTGAGGTCGTCCTCGATTTGACTCCTGTCCTCAATTACTCGGTGATGCTTCACATGTCCTCGATTTACACCATAAACAAATCCACCTATACACGTAAAGTCTTGTTCAGTAGTTGTGGGGACATACACTCATGTATACTAGGTATTTAAGGGGACCGATGAGGACAGCAGAAAGTCCGCTTTACTCGGTCCTAATTTGCCTAACAGTACAAAAACTTCCTACACCCATGACCCACACACAGTCTTACCTTACATACAAATATGCTGTACACATTCCTATGTATTTGTGTTTGTTAACCTCTTAAGGACGTGTTATAATGGGGACATTCTTCCACACATAGAGCAAGTGGCCCGCATGACTGCACAGCCTTTGTGTGGTAGCGGGACTGCACAAAAGCAGCAGCTGTGGAACTACCCACTAGCCGTGTGCCACGGCATACCCCAGGATTAGCGGCAGCGGCCATGACCGCTTCCCGTGCGCATGGGGGTGGGGGGGGGGGGCTAGTGTGGAAGTGTGCATGTCCACAAAGCGTTTACGCTTCCTGCATCCTGTGGACCTCTTTTGTTCACATGTCCGCAAAGAGTATGTCAGGTTAGAGCACATGCACTTACTTGTTCCGTAGTTGTGGGGACTACACACGAGTTGTGTCATGGTACTATTGAGACCATAGACGATACATTATCGCCCCGCCTCTTCTCACATAACCTTTATTGCTCAGTCACCAGACGACCACCGCTAGGTCTCTTTTCCCTTCATTTTTTTTAATCACCTTTTCTGCTAACATGACTGCCTATGTCGTTAACGGTCAGGCTCCTCCTGAACATGGCCTGAACGACCCAGGTCTTGTACTATCACTATCAACGCCAGACGAACTACCACGCCGTCCTTAAACACTAAATTCCATGCTGGCAAATTGGCACAATTGCAGAATACCCCGCCACTCGATCTATCCACGTCGTAGCCGGCTAGCGTAATTTTTATTCCTAGGAGGGTTAGGGGCAATGACATGAATAATTCATGTTTATCCATGAGAACGGACAATGACATCAACAGCATTGTTGTTAGTTACTCAACTAGTTACAATACATTAAAGCATTTTAAAGAACGGTTGTCGTCGAGCTATCACACAATAGCCTAGTGGATAGCGAGATGAGCTTATGGATACAAAGATCCCTGGTTCGAATCCACGTCGTCGCTGCTCATTTTCATCAGCTATTTTTCTTCTCCAAATTTATCACTGAGATACTTTTAAATTAAGGGGAAAATAGAACGAGAACCTAAGTCTTGCAATGATTAAAAAAAAAAGCCCTGAATTATTCATGACATTGCCCCTAACCCTCCTAGGAAAAAAAATTACGCAGCCGGCTACGAGGTCACGGTTATTTCGGGTGGAACAATTGATATAAAAACAGGTTTTTCTTGTATATTTTTTGTTGTTGTATTGCGGTGAGCTCCTATTGACTGCAATGATGCCTCACGCTCCATTGCACTCCCACTTCGTAACCGCGTAGCCGCCGGCGAATTTTTTATTTACACAATAGTACAGGGTTACCATTTTTCAGGCGACTTGAATCAAGGTTATAGGATTGTAGAGCGCCGCGTAGAATAAAGTCCGAAATCCGCACCAAGTTGAAAAATAGTAGCCTCCACACAAGCCTGGTTTATATAAAAACCATGCTCCATAGGAAAGCGCGTAAAGTACCCCAGATAGTTGTGTAATAAAAAATATCGCTAGCCGCCAACAGGGTAGTTGGTTTGGACTTAGATTTTTTTTCAGCAACTCCCATTCCTTTTGTGTTGCTTCGTTCTCAAATAATGGACCCCCACTCAGTATCCGCGAAGCTGGCATGGACTTTTCCAGTGATTCCAACCTCGTAGCCAGATAATTTAGGGGTGTATTTCCGAGTGGCGGTATTCTGCAATTACTCCCAGCATTAATCTGATCTTCAAATCTCGGCCATTACCACAACTGTTCACTTACTTTCCAAAAGTCAAATTTCCGAGGGAATTAGCTCTTAGATTCTAGGTCTTTCTTTAGCTTCAAACCATGTTCCAAACCTCTCTTGATCGACTGGAATTACTTTCTGTGATCCTTAAATGATATTTTCAAAATAATGGTCATAATTTTTTTTCAATGGGTCAATTAGGCCAAGCTTTCATGTAATCCTCACCCCTACTATACACCACAAGCCTGTAGACTCCCATGGGCCAGACCTTAGCCACTCCAGAGTAAGTAGTGTTGAAAGACAGAAGCCAAGATGGCGCTTAATGCCTTTGTGCAGTAATTGGAGATCTTAGTGGTCAACCTGTAAGGTAGCAGACCAGTAAATAAACTTCCATAGACCCCAATGGTAAATGCTCCCACTTCAAAAATTCGGGAAAAATACTCACAACTCTCCAAGGTGTTCGAGACGCACATCAAATTAAACCTTATTTCATCATCTTTCATTTTCTTTTCAATTTTCGGGGGGTCAACTGATGACTTTTAGGAGAAATTTCCATCTGAAGATGATCACCCCTGAAAATAGTCCTGAAGCCCAGCGCCATTTTGAAAAACGATGCCTACACTCCATTGCAAAATAGAGCGCTCTTAGGGTCCAGATTACATCAAAATTACACAGAACTGCAAGCTCCCAGTCCTGTGCACGGCTTCCACCCATATTTTTTACAAACCCTCAAGTTCATGGCCCAAAGCATGCCCAAATACCGAAGATTTTGAGGGCATGCAAATCGTGATTTGGCCGGCGCAGGCAATTTCGGACCGATTTACTGGTCTGCACCCTATAGAGAAGCGAGGTTTTGAAAAATTTCCCCAAACCACTTGTACGGCACGAGGAAGGATGGATGACTCATATTTCATCAAAAAATTGCAAGAAAAAAAATCTCTGACTGCGATTTCTGGCCTGAAAACAAGCCCTCTGTTTGCGGCTACCTTACTGTAGGGCGCCCCCAACGGGCGTTAATTGAGTTTTTGCTCCTTCCGACCCCAAATTACCCCCCCCCCCCCCCCTGTTCGCTCGAAATTGCTGTGATCGGACGACGGTCCATCGGCCCTATTCAGATTTTGGGCGCATTTGTTGCGGAACCGCCATTGGTGACCCCTTTTGAAACGCTGCCCCCCCCCCAGGTTCCGCCCCCCTGAGAAAAAAACACTCCGCAAACATTTGACAACAAACGATGGAAGGCGCCATTTTGAAACTACAGGTAGCAGACCAGTAAATAAACTTCCATAGACCCCAATGGTAAATGCTCCCACTTCAAAAATTCGGGAAAAATACTCACAACTCTCCAAGGTGTTCGAGACGCACATCAAATTAAAGCTTATTTCATCATCTTTCATTTTCTTTTCAATTTTCGGGGGGTCAACTGATGACTTTTAGGAGAAATTTCCATCTGAAGATGATCACCCCTGAAAATAGTCCTGAAGCCCAGCGCCATTTTGAAAAACGATGCCTACACTCCATTGCAAAATAGAGCGCTCTTAGGGTCCAGATTACATCAAAATTACACAGAACTGCAAGCTCCCAGTCCTGTGCACGGCTTCCACCCATATTTTTTACAAACCCTCAAGTTCATGGCCCAAAGCATGCCCAAATACCGAAGATTTTGAGGGCATGCAAATCGTGATTTGGCCGGCGCAGGCAATTTCGGACCGATTTACTGGTCTGCACCCGTAAGTGCGCCGATCTCTTTGTGTCAACCCCTCGTGCCGCCCAGAGCTCAGACAGGTTGTAAACAATCCTGGACGATGTTAATGACCTATATCTTGTGCATGTCCAGGCATGCGGGGATAATTGACCTAGAAACACGTGTGGTGATAAAATTCTACCCGTGGCCATTCCTCATAAAGTTTTTGGGCTTGAAGCTCGGAGGGTTAAATGAACTTTGTAAAACCACACATTATGTACATTTCTCCAGTTCCACAAGTGTCTTGTTGGTTTCGTCACTTATAATACAAGACTTCACAGCAGAATCCTGAATCCCCACTACTTTCAGCCACTCACCCTTTCGCCCGGCGACCTTCTCGTGTCGCCATCTTCTCTGCCCGCGCTGGTGTCCGTCGGGCCGCTTCGTGGAGGGAAGATGTTCTCCTGGTACGCGCGCATCATGTTCCCTGCCGGTCGGTAGTTGGCCACAACATAAACCTTGCCGCTTTTGGCCACCGCTTTGCCGATACCCATTTCCTTGGAGTCATTCCAGACAACTTGAGAGAAATGACCTGAAACGTTGTGTTAATAAAAAAAGTCAGTGTAGTCCTCGAGATGTTCTCACGGTGGGATTAAAGGGATACATTACGGTACCGTGCGGAGCCGAAGTTTAAAAAAACTGTTTTGAAACCACCGTCATTGTGATGTTATCCTTACAAACGATACCATATCACACACAAGGGCGGATCGGGGGGGGGGGCAAATGGGACCATGGCTCCTCCCCCCACAAAAAAAGAAACGAATTCAATTTTGTTTGTTTTTTAGGTTTACTTCACAATAAAAAGGCAGGCAATGAGTAAACCTCAAAAACATTGGTTAAAGTGGTCAGAAATTGTCTCAGATCGCACCACAGAGGATTTACAATCAAAAAATATTTCCCCGAACTCCACGTAGAAATTTTTGGACACACTTTTAAGGGACCAAAAAAACTGTGTTCTGGATCCGCCCTTGATCGGACAGAGTAAATCACAGAGTATTTGAAAACCAGTCCTTTTTCCACTTTCAGCAAGATTTATGTCATTTAATCGGTCGGTACACTCAAGACTTTATGTCAATACATGTACAGGGTGAGTCAGAACGATCTGGACCAAAGCTCACCATTTTTTGCGGCAAATGAAAGAGTACATTGACAAAAAACTTCGTGTTCATAATTATGAATGGCTATTTAACCGTGTCTTGTTCAAATTAGTGGCTGTGGTGTGACTCATTTTCTAGGCCGCACACGAATGGTTTTGCCTTTTTTTTTAAATGTGTAATTAACTTCATGTAGTCAGTCACCATGAGGTTTTGGCTTCTTATTACACTGCTTCACCTCAGCGTGCGAATTCAATAAATTTGTTGAACCATGGAACTGTGGTCAAAGTGGTTTTTGTAGCGTGTGTTTTATGTTAGCGCTTTCCTTCAAAATGGTACAGTGTGTATATATATACATGACACTTTAACAAGATATATGCAAAATACCAGCCTATACCAAATCTCATTTGCACTTGTTTTGATAAGTGCTACATATTTTTTTTTACATTTTCTTTGATTTGGGTCCAGATCATTCTGACTCGACCTGTTTGTAAAGTACTGTCGATTGCTTACCTGTACCCGACTGAAACCCGGTTGCGCCAAAGTTGTACTTTTTGATTTCGGAATACCATTGGTCAGTCGCCTGCTGGCCTGGCCAATCAACAAGGAGAAACCAAAAACAAATCATCCATCGAGAAACATTGTAGCCTGATGGATTTCCTGTACAGTAAAACACCTTTCTATCGAGGTCCTTGGGACTTTACAAATTACGTTGTTATAACAGATAATTATCAGTAATGGAAAACAACGAAAAACATGGGACCTAACATTGTCCTTGCTATAAGAAGGATGTTGTATTAACAGTGCTAGCTCTTCTTATCAGCGTTCGACTGAGAGTATAATATACTGAAATTCTAATGCAGGGTCACTGAAAGTACAAGACGATTAGGTCAAGCTCAGTAAGCTGGTCCGCGAGTGCACACATTCCTTGCAATTGATTCTGAGATGATATTTACTGAAGTATATGAATGCATCTGGTGTACACAGATGATTTAGCCTATTAACTAAGGGGTATCCTACACAATAGCACGGCTCGGCTTTCATCATCAGTGAACCAGGCTGCCTCAAGTCGCAGTGGGTCAGTGGGTAAGTCAGTCTTCAGTCATTCAGTCACTAAGTCAGATAGATACCTAGAGGACTATAAAACTGGCCGTGTGGGACCAGCAAAAACTGAATGGTGTCAACAACAGGTGATTCCTACCGTGCTTAATAACCGGGACATTTGTTATTCCCCTCTTTACATTTGCAACAGACCCATTGATGAAAAAAAGTGCATTGCAAGAATTGAAGTACGAACATTATCTAGGATCGAGCAAATTTCTTCAGGGTGAAATTATGTCTCACAAATCAGCACGAATTATATTTTACAAACTGTTACCTGTATATTCTGTTGTCTGGCTGCTGAAATTCATGGCAATATTCTCCCCAAAGTCCTTGTTGCTGTGCTTGAACGTATCTGTGCTGGCCAGGTGCTCGGCCCACTGCTGCGCATGCGCGCAAAGGTCATCGCTTAACTTCAGTGTTCCGACGCCATGTTTTTCTCGATATCTGTGAATTTGTACATATAAACTTAGTATTGAGAGTGAAGAAAAAATATTTGCTTATCAATCTAGATTCAGGTGGTACGATAAATAAACATTTTAGTGATTTGGACGTTACTTTAACTTAAAGGAATATACAACGTTTGCAAACATCAAAAACCAAAACTACCAAATTACTTTATGAAATTCCTTAAAACCCTAACCCCCTGGGGGTACGCAAAATCATATTGAAATTGGAGGATTCAGGACTGTTAGGGCCAATGGACTGTTAGAAAATAACAGTCTAAAGCATCCTGTATAATCATAGGATCTTGTGTGCTGTCATTTTCAAGAAAAGTGACATTTTTGTATTAATTTCCAACGCTGGAATAAAAACAGGCCTTCTTTCAAATACTGCCCTCAATTTACCATATTTAGTTATTCCGCACTTTATTTACAATCGATTACACACCTACGAACGGGTACAAGCCAGCTAGAACGATTCTCTGATCTTACAATTCCCTGACGTATATAAATTGTTCTGTTTCATCTTCAGTTGGGTCAGGGAACCAGACTACAGGAACATGATTATTTTTCTTGGTTTTTCCAGCATCTTCGAACACAAAATTTCAAACTAGTCAGTGTAACGATATTTGCTATAAAATATGTTCCCTCAAATCCATCCATTTCTGAAAATTACAGCATTAAGGCAAATGTTGCATACTACCTTTAAACCAATCCAGGCACCCTATCACTTCTATCACGAAGGCCCCCTTCAATGTAGAAAGCAATTTAGTATAGGTATAGTTCTGATAATCCGCCACGAGGCAGTGCTTTGTACAATTGCGCATGCGTGCACAATGTTGTAATCTTCAAGTCAGAATAATGATTCACACAAAACTCATTTGTTGGCTGTGACAGTATTGGGTTGTCTAACTCTTATTCTTAACCATGTGCTCTCAAGTCTCATTCCTTTGTCTTAGCCATCATATATGTGTGGGTGTGTGACCTTTCTATACTCCAGTGTGTGTGTGTACTAAACTGAGGTCACGTACAGAGGGCGCTGTGCCATGTGACCATTAACTCTTGTTACACACAATATGGTGTCTTTATTGAAGGAGGCCTCGTGGGTGTGCAGCAATCACGTGTACGGTACGGATTCGCATAATATGAATCGTCGCATTTTGTCTCCACAGAAGCAGTGTTCTTCATGGACTCATCCAACCATGTAAAATTTCACTGTTTTTTCACATAGGCTCTAATTCTTAAGTAGCCCCACGCAAATGGCAGTACCAATTTGCGAAAGACGTTTTGCCTGTAGCACCTTCAAAATATAGGATATGAAAGCCCAGTTATTCAAGCTTTATTTTAGTACAATAATCATTTGAATCGCTTATGTTCTTTTCAAGTTATGGAATTTTGAATATAAAGACCGTTTTAAACTTCTGTCCACGGATCACACAAAAAGTAAGTGTTCTTTCAGCAAATCGAAAACAATTCTCACAGGGATGAAGGCCTATGTGAAGTTATTTTTGTTAAGATTGGTATTACAGCAAGCAGCTGGATTTTATTGATCAGGAAATGTCCTTTCAACTATTCGAATTCAAACTCGATGTCTTAAAAGTAAAACTATAGGTGTATCAGAGAACATCTTAAATTAAAAAAGGAGAACATTGTTAAAACAAGAGAAGAAACAGTTTGGTACCTGTTGTGTGCGGACAGCGCATCTTTCTGGAATGTGGAGAGCTTTTCCTTTCCTGTTAAAAATATAAGATTCAATAAATAAAATCTGAAATGAAACTAATGTGAACAATTAACACACCCCCTCCCCCCTCTAAAAAAAAACAGTCGGAAGTCACCAGAAGCACTTTTGAGTTAAATGTGTTGCTTTATGGCTTGAACAAAAATTACAGCAGGTTTGGAACACCTCTTTCTTCTTTACTGTACAACAATATGAAGGCAACATTTCATAAAATGCAAATGAGGCCAAAGTATGAAAATTTAATCATTAATCATGCCCAGATCCACTCATTATCATTGACCATTCCAAAATACAGTCGATTCAATACGATGTCATCGACAACCATGGATATCTTCAGCTTCTTTGGCCGACTTCAGACAGGAGTTATTGTCCGAAATGTGTCACCTTCCCCGAAGAGGAAGGGTACTCAAAAAGATGCGTGTTGCAAGTAAACTCAAATTTACAATTCGCTGTCAAAAGGTCCCTTTGTCACAACAGACACAAACTCACAGATTGAAGCAACCTCGTTAAATTGAACAAGCGTTCCATGGAACGCGGTGCTACGAGGCTGCACGATTGAAATGCACTGTTTGAAGGCTTGTTTAATCAAACTCTTCTGCTGGTTGTGGTTGTATTAATGGTTGAGCTAGGTACAACTTCCGGACAATTTGGTAGATCGTTTTATTTTAACCCGATGCACTTAAGGCCGAATTAAAATCAAGGAGCATTTATTCTTGTCTGCAAATGATTACTAAACCGTAGAAACCATGTAGCTAATAAGAGGTGGGCCGAGAGGGGTCGGGACTTCCACCCAGTGGCATATGCAGGACTACAAGTACTAAATACATCACATCGGCGATGGGAGACTTTTGAGTCGTTGGTGGCAGCAAATACACCGGTCCTTTTCAATTGCTTGCGTCATTTATAAGCTAAAGCGCGCATGCCCAATATGACGCAAACAATGGGAAAAGGACCGATGTGTTTGCTGCCACCAACGTCTCAAAAGTCTCCCATTGTTTCCTGTCACTGAACTGTTTTCCTGCATAACCTAGACGAATTTCAAATTGGAATTGAAGCCGAAGCACTCGATGCTATAAAGCCATTGTATGACATTGGGAACCTTTTCTTTTTAAATCCTCTCAACAACAGACAGCACTGGAAACTAAAGTTTCAGTGACAATTTAAAATCTGTCAAAAGGTCAACAATAATTACTCTCCTATTGCTATTACTCTTAAGGTATATGCCACACACTCCGCCAAGCGAAAAATCAGCATTGGTTGCCTAGCAACTGACCTTTCAGTTTAAACCATATATTGCCCGAAGCGTTTACACTTATATAATCCATATGGTCCAGAAATTAACATATCATGCCATGCACGTCAATTCTGAAACTGATAAATTAGTAAATGAGTAAATTGTTATAAAATATGCATTGAGTTCTAGGGGGTTAACGTCCAATGTTCAACGTTGCTGATACGACATGCAAGTGCAAACGGAACCCTATATTTTGCCACGCCCGTTTACAAGAATGTGCTCGTAGGTCTTGAAAACCAGACTAGACGACTCCGCCAGCATTTATGCTCCTTGAAAACAGACTAGGCTCATATACTATACAGAAACGGAATAGCCGAATATTAGTGTTCAACATAGTGCAGTCAGCCTGTTGCCCAAATATGAGCTAACACAAAAGTTGTTGCAATGTTGAGCAACGTTGCAAGAACATTTCTATATGGATTTTAATTCATTGCAATGTTGACCATCGTTGGTTCAACGTACTTCCCAAGCAGAAGATTTGACGATCGTCTAAAAGTGACATTTAGGAAGTTTGACAATGAAAATAATACAATATAATTATTAACATATCCTGATGTTGTAAAAATGCTTCCGACAAACGTCGCTACATTGTTTATTGTTGGTAGTCAGAAGAAAACAAATGTTTCGCGTAGGCCTGTGGCATTGAACAACGCTAAATGTGCTGGTATAGTTACAAATAGTAAAGATTAAGGATAACCTTTGCCTGTCTGGTGGTTTAATAATCCATTGATATGTTGGCATGTTGGTTCTATTCTCTCGTTACAAAAATCCCTAAATTTGACGTGTATAGTCTGTGATATTCGTGCAAATTATGCAAAACATATCTGCGTCTTGTTCTCCAGATTTTGACCATTCAGCGGGTGCCTTCGGTCTTGTCTTTGGTAGCCCAATGTTGTATCACAACAGTATTACGGCTACTGACCAATCAACAGCTCTGGCCGAATTTCTGCGCTGAACGACGTCACAACTTCTACAGGCGGCTCTGGTTGGCCGACGCGGGGGTCGCAAAAAAAAATACATTTGCACGTAATCAAATGTTTATAGTGTGGCTCTGCACACGTAAACGTCTGATTCTCAGACCGACATGACGAACCCCACACCAAAAAATTTAACCATTTGTTGAACTATCATAAACATTGCCATGAAATTGTCCTTGTCGGGAATCCGAGTTTTAAGTATACCAGCAAATTTACTCATGAAAAGGAAAACAAATGATATAGCAATATATGCTCCCGGATGCCCGCAAGTGTAACATCTACATAATTATTAAACATTATGGGTTGGTTTGAAGGCAAAAACTATAAAATAAACACACGTGTACACTCTAAAAACTCCTGGGTCAGGTTGACCTTGATATGAGTCTATATCTGAACAGTCCTTTTCAGGGTAAAAAAAAAAGACACTTTTTTAAGTCGAAAAAGGTCCAGAAAAAAAACGTCATTTTGACAGGGAAAAGTTTCATTTTACCCAGGAAAGTGTCATTTTTGAACTGGAATAGGACTGTGCAGATATAGACTCAGATTTTCGGTCAATTCTGACCCAGGAGGTTTTTTTTTAGAGTGTACAGTGTAGTGGGCTAGTATAAATATACAGATGTTGCTACCCAACCAGCAAGTGTGCGACAGTTTTATGTAGAGCATGCACAGTGCAGGATGGGACAGTTCTAGGTCAACCCTAAACTGTTTTTGGTGTTTCTTATTTCCCAGTCTATTTTGATAATAAAGTTTATTGAGATTGTATACCATCACACGCACACAAAGGATGAAAGCAGAGGCAAGTGTCAATCCAGACAAGCAAGACTAATATTGGTGGGAGTTCGACCACGCCCCCGCTCGGGCAAGGGACTTTAAACGAGCTTTTTTTAATCTCTTGCAGAGTTAAAACAAGTCTCAATAGAGGAATTTCAAATTGGCACGGAAGCCGAGGGCCTCAACTGCACTGTCTTTTGTTGAAAGGATTGGAAAAAAATATATATCCTCAATTACTATATTCGTCTATTGAATATCTGATGAATACAGACCAGTAAGTGGCAGAGGGGTCTTTAAAAATGTGGCTGTGCTTAAAATTCCTAAAACTTGAAAAGTACATAAGTGATTTGAATGATTCTTGTACTAAAAGTAAGCTTATAATTTAGCTTTCATTTTCTAGATTTATGTAGTGCTACATGCAGAATTTTTTTTTTTAATTAGTCCTGCCACTTTGGTCTCCCTTTTGTTTTACTCACCCTGTAGAGTAAGCCTACTTACACTACTACATTTATTATCATCATTTCAAAATTTGTCCAGTTGCAATAAATATAGATTGAATAACAACTTCCAGTGTGGAGAACCTAAATTCGCAACTGTGCATCGAATTAAAAGCTGTGTGTGGTTTTGTAGACTGACGGTGATCCCCGACTAATTTGTGTAATTGAGTGATTCAGCATGAAAAGTAACCTCTCAATTATCCAGAATTGCCCAAAGGACCGTGTGTTCGATGTTTGATATAACACATGTTATCTTTGCCTCCGCTGCATAATTTACAATGCATTATTATTTTTAGGTGGACAAATCAATGAGGTTGGTGATAGTTTACAAAGCGTATTCCTTTGGGAATAGCAAGCAGGCTTATCGTGTACTAGATAGGCGCAATAGAACATGCTGAACCTTACATCCAACCGTTTGGAATTGAATGCACTTGTATATTTCTGAAAATACACAACTCCCGCGTCTGCCTAATATGATTCAAATATGCTTACCCCAGCTACATGAATTTCCAAACGGTATAGCAAAAACTTTGTTCACCTCTCAATGTATTACTTAATGTGAACATATTAATGAGGTTGGTTTATAGTTTACAGAGCGTATATTCCTTTGGGAATCGCAAGCAGGCTCATCGTGTACTAGACGGGCGAAAATGGAACATGCTGAACCATACATCCAACCGTTTTGAATTAGAATCATTTTGGATATTTCTGAAAACGCACAACTCCCGCATCTACCTAATGAGATTCAAAATATGCTAACCCCGGCTAACTGTATTTCAAAACGGTACAAAATGCGTTCACCTCGCAATTTATAAACATCGATGAAATGCGCAATTTTATTCACACACTTACTGAGAAATTAAGAACCCAGATCTGTTTTATGCAATATGCAATATTGTCTAATTGAAGAATGTACATTAACAGCAATGGTATATGACTGAAGATTGAAACGGTCGGATGATTGAAGAGTCCCCATACCTCACAACCCTTTATTTCGTTCTGGATTGGTCAGGGTACTGCAGGTGCGGATCCATGGGGGTGGTTAGGGGGTCAAGAGGGTCAACCCCCAGCTCCGTCAATTTTTGTCCATAGAAATTTATTAAAAATATTGCGACCCTCCCTGCTCTCTGACACCCAAAAAAGATTTTGCTATTAATAACGTCCAGCTTGGTTAGGGGGTGGGGGGGGGGTGGGGGATTTGTACGCTATTCTGTAATATAGTGTTAATAATCATCGCATTTGAACAGCGCCCCATTGAAAGTATGGTACGACCCCCCCCCCACCCCCCCCCCCCCCCCCCCCCCCCCCCCCCCCCCCCACACACACACACACACACACCGGATGCCAGGTGTCCGGATAATAAAACATGTCTACATTTCAGATTGCTTTGCTGATGAACCCCCTCCCTCTCCCTGCAAAAATTCCTGGATCCGCCCCTGTACTGAATTTATATTTAAATATAATTCAAATATAGATGCTGAGAAAAAAATCAGGTGGGTACCGGTATAAAAAAATAATGATTCAATCATTCATTCAGTCATCCATTTCAGTTTAGCTTGTGAGGTTTATTTATTAATTCATATTGATTTTGTTTACCTATTTTTGCTGCTGTTTTGCTTGTATACAATTATGTATAGGCCTAGTGCCTTGAGCACCTCACGGTGGATATGTTTGCGCTTTATAAATGTCCAATATTATTATTATTATTATTATTAGCTCTCAGTTGCATTCAACAGCTGTTGAGCCGACATGGAGAGTCAGTCCAACCATGGTCAACTCTAACGCGCAACATAAAAATCATTTGATGTGTTCGATGGTTACCTATTTTTGCTGCATGCGAGGAAACTTTCTAAGGCCTACTTAGCAACTTTTGTGCTTACAATATTTATTCTCCGTAAAAAGCCATAGACAACCGGAGCATGGGACACCAGACTCTGGACACAAAAATGAATTTCAATTCTATGCAATCATTGCAGTGTACCATTTGACCACGTGATATTAAAAGTCATTCTGTGTCCAAATATGAGAGTGAATAACAATATTGCATGTGTTTCGTTTAACACTCGGGCACTGGGAAATTGTCACCAAAGGCATGTTTAAACGCTAATAGCGCCTACTACACAAACCCATCAATGCAGCTTATTAATAATGGATAAATCGTGAGGCAGGAGCATAATTTTTTTTTAAATCGTTAAGAGAACATCATCACAGTCTTGTTGCGTAACACCAAGGTCTTTGGACAATGGCTCATGAGAGGTGGTTCACGAATGGCTGATCAATTTAGTGAAACACGTACACAGTGTACAGCACCGAGTATATTTGTCTATACTAATGAATAGGTTTCGGTTTGAGCAAAATAGCGGCTACATAATGATTCAAAAGGGGGAAAATACAACAGCATCAATTGTACTTCCACGTGGATCATTCTATAAAATTGAGGTACATAATTGTCCTGCCCCTGTTGCATTTCGCATCTAGGATTTTAATAATGGTATATACAGCCTGTCCCCCAAAAAATGCTGCAAGCAAAATCAGGCTCTGTGTCCTTGGAATATTAAAAAAAAAAAAAGAATATAATGCTTATATAATGTTAAACCTGGGATATTCAGCTTTCAAATGTTATTTGTTTTATAAATTTTGCTTTTGCCAAACCAGAGATATGGTCCGTTGAACACAAACACTCAAAAATCAATTTGTGCCACTTTCCGTAAGTTGATACTATAAACACCAGTATTGCCAGTATTATACACGTGTATGATCGTGCAGAAAAACAATAAGTAATGAATAGGTGAAGAAACACTTTTGCTATTCATATTATAATTTTCTGTTCATTATTTGTAAAACACTCTCCAAATCATCATAATAAACACATATCTTCTGGAATTGCGAACCTAAATTGAAGTCGGATTTGAACAGGTGCCATGTCTTGTCATGTCATTATTAGGCCTAACAATGTAGAAAGCGGCACAAATTGATTTTGTGAGTGTTTGTGTTCAACGGACCATATCTCTGGTTTGGCAAAAGAAAATAAAATTGATAAAACAAGTAGCATTTGAAAGCTGAATATCCCAGGTTTAACATTATATAAGCATCATGAAATATTTTTCAATATTCCAAGGACACAGAGCCCGTTTCTGCTTGCAGCATTTGGGGGGGGGGGGCAGGCTGTATGCAGTCCTTCATGCAGTTGTCATCCGATGGTGAATATGATAAGCAAATACTACCTCCCAAATAAAAAATCGTTTGAGGTCAATTGCAATGACAATAGAATCCCAAATTCCAAAGTTCAGTGGTGACAGGTTCAGGGAAAAGGTCACACTTGAGCCTTAAATGTATAGAATGACCATAAGGCGTTCAAACTTTGAACGTTAATATTATCCAAATATGAAGTATTATAATTTTGGTCACTGCTGCTTTTATCAAATAGAGTTAATACGATTCAATATTAATTTTTCCAGACTAATTGTCTCTGTCGTATTATCTTCATATTTATATTGACAGGTTCAAAGTATAGATGAATATTAGTTTATATTGTTCCCGTATAAAGAAATGCGATTACTGAGCCTACTGTACTGCACGGGGTGACCTAAGCCAATTCTCATTATCATAAAATAGCAGCAGAATAGATTGGTTGTTTCATTTTAAGCAGAGCCACGAAATTACCAGCAACCACTTTATGAGTGTATTTTGTGTGTAGTCATACTGAATGCTAATTGTGAATTATGCTTTTATGGACCCAAATTAAATGAAATAATTAAGAACACAAA
Source organism: Patiria miniata (assembly GCF_015706575.1). Classification (NCBI taxonomy): domain Eukaryota; kingdom Metazoa; phylum Echinodermata; class Asteroidea; order Valvatida; family Asterinidae; genus Patiria; species Patiria miniata. The sequence goes on from NW_024037051.1 coordinate 18,498,038, forward strand.
TGACTTCAATTATTTAAAGAACTGAACATCTAAATTAATGGATGGCTTTTATTTTAAATTTTCACACATTTTGCACCTTTAACGTGGCAACGGAATTGAAAATGCAAGTGGCCTTGTCGGTTCGTAATTCATCATGGAGAATCATGTATTTCCTGGTATTGTTTCAATTCCTAATATCAGTGAGGCATGCACGCACGCAATGACATTAATGGGTCAATAATTACCTCGCCAACACGAGTAATATAGGGACACAAACTGTGCATTTGCTACGAATGAAGACGAGAACATGAAATTTCATGACGATCTGCATCTAAATATTTAAACAGATTGTAAATACAGATCCATACGGGGGCGGGGCAGTTGAGGAAGAAATGGGACGGACTAGTGCTTCAACTGAGAGAAACCACGAAATTTAAATACATCACAGACTTCCCGGTTTTTATGTATTTCTTTAATTATTAAATTAAGTTATAAATAATCAGTGAAGCAAAATCATATCCTAACTTTATTTTGACCGTCGTGCAGTTCGACATGGATCAAAGACATCAGTACAATATATTTTCAAATCATATAAATTGCCTGATGTTGAAATGCAAAACAGTATTTCCAGTAGGTCAATACGCCTCTACCTGAATAAACAAAGCCATCTCCACAATTCCGCATGCAATCAAACCATGACTGCAATAGAATAACTAGAGTATATCAATCTATAGCACCCTAGTGTAAAATAGCAAAGAGTCTGTCATTTATTCTCCGATTTCTCGGGAGGAGAACATTCCGAATTGTAAACACCTTACCTCCGCGATCCATTGTCTCCATTGTTCACACGACGATGCCACACATCAGACTGATATTATACCTGAACTCCTATGTACTGTTGCAGCAGCGTATTTATGATACTGAATAATATATGCGCGCCGTAGACGCGTACCGTGCGGGTGCGGGCATATAGCTTGATAGACTTGATTCACGAGTCGGCTATATAAAAGGGTTCATGACATGCATTTTACTTTGGAACATATTTTGTGCACCTCGCTATTCCTCTTACATGTATGGAACCCACTTGACATCCCTTTTTGGTTAATTGTTAGCAGGCGCGGTTCTAGAGCCAATATTTTTTTTTTTTTGGGGGGGGGCTAGCAAGGTGGATCCAGAATTTGTTTCAGGGAGGCGTGCTGAAATGTAGACAGGTAATATTTTCTCCGGACACTTAGGCCTTTGAAAATCAATACGTTGGGGGGGGGGGGGGGGGGGGGGCTCGTGCCATATTTTCAATGGGGAGCGCTGATAAAATCCTACAATCAGGCACACTATATATTAACTAAAAGTGTACAAATGCACCCTTCTCATTTAGGGGGAGACCGTTCCCATGTACGTCAAATTCTTACATTTTGCTAGTGCATTTTTTTTATGGAATTTTTTTGGGGGGGGCTAGAAAAAATTGGGGGGGGGGCTAAGCTAAAGCCCCCCCCCCCACGGCCCCCCCCCCCCCATAAAACCGCCACTGATTGTTAGTGAAAATGCACTTCTATAATCATTCAATATTTTCCATGTTGTTGTTGTTGTTGTTTTTAAATAAGGGCGTTGTGCTATCATGTCATTTCAGGAAGACACTGTTCAAAATATAGTTTTTCTGTTCACCTTGCGAACTCAATATTTGCTCATTGAACAAATTTTGGAGAAAAATTTGCTCATTGGCCTACTGGTATGTACTGGAACAACGACGAATCACCAAAGAAACGAAAATTTACAACAGCAACTTTATCCAAAATTCTGGCAAATGTTGGTGCTGAAATAGCTGTAACTTTGAGGTTTCTGCCTAAAATGACATCACATTTTTGCTCATAATATGCAAATTTGCATTAGCATAAAATCCAAAAAGGCACCGGAATGCCATTAAAAATGGCAAAATGAAAATTCAAAGTAAGGTTTCCTTAATAGTAGCACTACTTGTACTCGTAATCGCAGTCGTGGTAAGGTATACTCGTACTCGACTGCTATCTTCATCTTCACCACCACCATCAATGTTATAGCTATTATCAGCACCTGTACGGTATCAGTACCACATGTTGCATGACAAGGTTCATCGTGTACACGTCAAAATAATTCTGAAACTATCTTTTGTTCATAATTATTTCAACAAGGCCTGTTTTGTGAATGTATACCTTTGTTGTAATTATTTCGTGGCAGCAATGAAAGCAAAGTGTATGAAGAGTTATGTACAAAGCAGTAATTAAGGAGTATGATAGTATCAACAGCGTATATTATATTGAACATGTCATAACAATGAACACCGGGTACAATAATAAAAGAAAGCTTCGGTTTTACAAAGATATGAATGTAACTTATCGGTTAGCACTGAAAACAATTTGAATGTACATAAATTTGAAAATACTACTTGTCGTCTAACGTAGGGCGACAATCTCAACCAGACATCAAACAGCAGTTGGGATGTAACTCGATGCAACATGCATCTGGATTTGTTTATGTTTTTCCTATATTTCACCTGATGTACGCAGAATATTCAAATTATTATTGTGTACCGATTTCAGTTAGATTTGCAATATTTGATATTATAATTATAACTGATATGATGCATTGGAGAGCTGGCTACATTTAAATGCTAATGAGATACAATTCATAGCGCTGGTCAATAACACAACACGTGTTCTGGCTGGAAAGGGCGCTTCTGGAATAAGTCATGCACGACCTGTCTGCTAAAAATGCAAATTTTAATTGCCTAATTATTACAAAGCATGGTTGGTTTTGAGCGATAGGCTTGCCTCTTGGTCGGTCACGCTCTTTAACCACAGACATACCCGCCTTTTTAACTATAATGGAGGTCGCGACGGACTGATACGCAGTGGCCGGCTTGCTGCCTCTCTGCAGCGCCCTCTTTCGTCACACGTCTTGGTGCTCCATAGGGATGCAGACCAGTAAATAAACTGCCATAGACCCAAATGCTAAAATTTGCCCCCACTTCAGAAATTCAGGACAAAAACTCACAACTCTCCAAGGTGCTCGAGACTCGTATCAAATGAAAGCTTATTTCATGGTCTTCTATTTTCTTTTCAATTGTTTTGGGGTAATCTAATCTGATGACCTTTGGCAGAAATTTCCATCAGAAGATTATCATCCCTTAAAATAGTCCTGACGGCAGGGTTTGAAATTAGCGGGAGCCCGCTAGTCAAATGCTAGTCAAAACAACGGCGGGCAAGTCAAACTATTCCTTACGTAGCCCGGCTGGCGAGTCCAAAATTATTGGGATACGGCAAAGATGAAAAAAAAACCGGAAGAAATAAATCATGACATTCAGAAATCACATCCATCAATTTGTGTATAATTTTATCAACTGTTTTAACGGGTTAAGTTATAAGATCTGTTTATAAATAATACTGACAAAATTGCCTCAGAATAGATGAGAAATCAGTTGGAAATGGGTAAAAGCGAATTTTACCTACGACCTATTTTCGTCTCCTTGTTCGATCACGTCGGTTTTCACCATGGACATAGAATAAATTAAGTTCTATATCTATGGTTTTCACATCGCGTACTTGCGTGAGAACGAAATGATAACGACGCGAAGATTTTAATACCTACCTACATCTGATGGATTCTAGATTTCATTTGGATCACGGTTTGATACTATTATTAAAATCATTTCATGAATATTCATGCTTAAACGAGTGATTGAGTTCCACGAGTCCACACGGGAGTTTTCGTTTCGGAAGTGACAGGTCCATTTATGGCAGGATATTTCTCTTTCTCATCATGCAATTTTTCAGTTTCAATAAAATTCCTCCGGTTTTTTTTTTTTAAAGAAATCAATATACCAAATTAATTTTAAAAACTCTGACTTTTACACGTTAATTATTCTTTCGAGGGGCCCTGATGCGCCACCGGCAGGCCCTAGGCACCAGTGTTCCGAAGAATGGAGAAGGAAGGTGAAAGGAAGGGAGAATAAGAACAAAGTGGAGAATGTATAAATTATAAACACCGCTGCTCACAACTCCGCGAAGCTAAAATCCGGTTCTGAAACCCTTGTCAAAAGATTGTACATTCTGTCATGTCGGCACAAGCTGCCGCGCGAAGTCGCTTCATATACGGGGGGTTGACAGCTGCAGCTGTGCATATTCAAAAAATGAAAATATAGGATTTAAAGACCCCCCCCCCCCCTGCAGTCTGGGATTAGGGAACATTTGCGACAATGAAATAAAAACATTATAGCTGGACTGAATTTTGTATTTTTGAACAATTTTAAAACTTGATATCGAACGATTACAGTACAAGCTCTCAATATAACAAATTAATCATTCTTGCAATTGTCCTCCGATAGAAAAGAAAGAAAATAAAACAAAAAGTTATGTGGCGATGGCCAAGTCTTCAGGAGTCGGACTTATGACCCTAACTCAATGAGCCCCTTACCGACTTCCATATAGAACTCTTCTGGGACTCGGTACCCGGCCCACCACACCTCCTTCCCTGTCCATCCATGTAACTCGAAAGTCAGGCACCATAAAGGGAGGAAACGAGGTGGCACCCTAAGCCTTGCTGCCGAGTCAGCAAAAGAACCCCGTACCTATACGCAGACGCCAACCTGGACTTCGCGGACAGTCCCAACTTGTGAGTCAGCTTACCGACCGACCGAGCTAACTGCTGTTGGTAAATGACGACGGGAAATTAATACTCTTAAATGACAGAACTGCGGGCATCGAAAACCACAAAAATGACACCAAGCGGGTTCGAACCCCTAACCCTGGGTTTGCTGTCAGACAGCTTAACAACTAGGCTGTTTCAGTATCTTTCCGTTAAACTATAATCCTTATTTCCGCAGTGGGAGAGTTACTTTGTGTTTCATATGTGCACGAAAGATGCATCAGCATCGCGCTATACACATGAACGCTGTTACGTAACTCTTTTCTACAATCATTCTTATGTACCGATCAGTTGACTATTCAGCGTCACTACGAGCAATTAACCTTACCAAGCTCGTCCTTATTCTGTCTCATCAATTATTGCTTCGCGTTGCGCGTCTTTCGGCCGGCACTGACATGTCGCTATGATTGAGAGAAATTCTAGCAAGTGTCCCCTACCCCATTATATCAAACTACTGACCCGTTTACAATTTTTTTATGAGGGAATTTCGTTTGTCTGATTCTAATATAGCTCCCTTAGCTAGCTTGGGAAAATTCATCTGTTCTTGTTCATATAGGGAATGATTCCATTATAATACAATGTCACATTAACGGCCGGTGGCATGATTAGAATCGTGACCACGCGAGTGCAATGACGGCCAATGGCGTATAATTTTATCTGTGCTGGCAAGGGGGGATGGGGATGACCAAAATCATAAAATTCCGGCGATTCACAATGCAGTGCGTGGACAAAACAAGGCCCATTTGAATGAGTGTCATCAAACAACTTCAGCTAAGTGGTTATAACTTCGGGAGGGTGTTCTTCCGCCTTACTAAAACACCATATTGATACAAAGAAAGGAAAAAGGCAAATTTATACTCGAATCATACGCTTACGAAACTACTGACCGGAAAAAAAACTAACAAATTCAACTGTCCCGCGCTGCGAATTTGTCGACCATCTCCCACAATGCACTGAGAAAAATGAACTCTCCCTGGCAAACTCTTGGTGGCACATGAAACGCCTGCATTGCCCGGCCGTGGACATTCGAAAAAGGGGGGGGGGGGGGGGCTGGTCACCATATTCTACTGTGACGCTCTTCATCAAGTATGTATACTCTCGCTTACATTTTTAGAAGTTTTTGTGCTTTGTTTCTCCACTTTCCAGTTCTATTGAATACATTTTAGTTGATGGGAAGTTCGGAAAAAAGGTGGGGGATGATTCAATAGCCCATCCCACGATCAAAAAGTGTTGGGATTATATATACCCCTTACGCCCCTGATGACGGCGCAAGGAGCCAACGAGCCTGCCACTCGCATGGTCTTTTTTTCGTGTCCGGGTTGCTATACGCCTTGACTCAAGCCTACGGTCATGAAAAGGCCTTTGAGATGAAACAAAACAAATCCATGAACCTTTGGCGACTGAACGATCTAAATTGGGCTTGTACTGTGTACTTAACAAGCGTATCTTTGACTCCCCCCTCGCCTCGAGAATTCTAAATCACAACGGTAATGTTTGCGCGCAACCAGCCTGTTGTAAAAATGGCGATAGGCCTGGCCACGATGGAATGTGCACTTTGGAGGTGATGAGCTTCGACTTTTGCTGAATTTGAAAGTATCCGTGGCAACTATCAATAAAGAGAAAAATGTTAATTGCGGTTTATGATCGTGAGTGCTAAAAGTACGTGCAATGTGTCACTATAGGAATGCGTGTGAGCCGTCATCGAGAAAGTGGGCCTGACCCGGGGAGATGACGTCACACTTTCTCAGCGAATGTGGATTTGTCGTGACTAGACTCGATTAGTGAAATAATCAAAAGCACTTTATCTTTTACATTCTCACAAACGAATTTGCACCTTTAACCGGGTACCGAAACGAAAAAACAAAGATTCGAGGGAACATACATAATATAGGGAAAATCATTGAATCTCATGTTTTTAAGGTGTAGGCCTACGCCTTTTAATTGCAATATTAAGATGGAGCTTAGGTGACGTCACGGGTGTAGACCTACATATTGACTCCCTAAAACCGCAATGATGATTGCGTGTACGTCTAAAAATGGTCACAACTCTCCAATGTGTTCGAGACACCCATCAAATTAACCCTAAAAGGGCCTGGCCCGGGTTAATTTTATACCATCTCTCAGCCGGGGGGAATCCCCCCCCCCCAAGATCTCGGCCATCGGGTGAGGAAAAATTATGAAACTCAGTACATACAAAGAGCAACTTATCATACGCATACTCAACAAATTTCATGACTATAGGTCAAAGGGTTTTGGAATTATGGCTAATTAATTATTCATCTGTGCAAACAGTAATTCTGCTCCGTGTACACGATGTATATGGGAAAATTCAGTTTTCACGGCGCCTAGCGCCGGTATTTTTTTCGGGTTAAAGCTTATTTCATCATCGTTCATTTTCTGTTCAATTTTAAGGTGGTTAGTCCTATGACTTTTGGGAGAAATTCCATCCGAAGATGATCACCCTTTAGAGCAGTCCCAATCCTGTGACCCATCGCCATTTTGAAATATGATGCATGCACTCGATTGCAAAATAGAGCAAATTTAAATGTATGTGGCTCTTCGTGAAAACGCAAACTGCAATTATCGAGATTACTGCCCCTTGCAACATTAATGTAACTTGGAAATTAATGATGTTTTGCTTAAAAAACATTACAGTACATTGTTTTAATGCAAAATATTGAAACAAATCAAAATCGAAAAACAAATGGTAATTTTTGACAAATGTGGCCCTTCGTGAAAACGGTGACGAAATATACGAGCTCGCATCCCTGTGCACGGCCTCCACCCATCCTTTTTACAAACCTTCAAGTTCATGGTCTACAAAATGCTCAACTAGCAAAGAAATCGAGGGCATACACATTGTGATTTGGCAATTATGGGCCTGTTCAGAGATCTGCACCCTTACGGATGAGCGGGAATGGAAGTGCGCCCTCTTTCGAAAATGTTACCTTTACTTTGTCGCAATGTTTATTTTGATCAGGTGTCGATCGACATATCGGTAAGAAAAACCTTTGAAACATCCGCTAACCTATTTCCGATCATAATGTATTAAATAAAGCGGAATGAAAAGACAGTGTGACAAACAAACATAAGTAAAAATACCGACATTTATCTCTTTGCACTCAAGAGATCAAACATAAGAATGAAAAAAGAACAAGAAAGTTAAGTCGTAAACGCCAGAAGTCAACATTATAAGTCATTGTGACTTTCCATTAACAATTTAATCAGTACGTTTCCACGGTAACAGGCCAGTGACATACATTTAAAACGTGCAAATATATAAATAGATTTCTGTCTCTCCATCCCAAAAATACAATAAATTATATACAACCATTTATCAGTATATAGGAGTGCAAAATAGAAATAGGTGGAATTTGTATCACAATACATTAAATTATTATTGAAGATAACAGAGAGCATTAAAGCGCACTTAATAGTAATGCCTTCAGGCGAATCAGGAACTCAGAACAAAGTCACAGCAGTGAAAGGCAGAATGCGGCACGCAAGCTCAGACTCGACCAAAACTGAGCCATTGCTTCAACGTTCATTGTACACCGTAACTGTAAAAAAAAAAAAAAAAGTTGGAGTGAAGCTCACCACCCCTTTCCCCAACCGCGATTTTTTTCTTAAGCAATCCAGCCACAATCTTTATTCAGCCCAAACATGCAGTGATAATGTGCACAAAATTATGCAATTTATGACAAATGCCATACACCGGAAGAAGGTTGCACTTTTGTATACGTGCAAGGTGACTGTGAACCACAACTTGCACGTATACAAAAGTGCAACTGTTTTTGGTATCATTTGTTATAAATTGCGTAATTTCGTACACATTATCGCTGTTTTGGGACGAATAAAGAGTATGCCTGGATTGCTAAGGAATTTCTGTACTGATTAGTCGTTATTTGAGCGAGAGGTGCACTGTAGTTTTTGAGTTAGACAAAAAAGTGTTGGAAGGGGGACTTTCTTTTTGGTTGAGTGTAGTTGGTGGATCTAGATGGCTGAACCAGTTTCAACTTTTCGGATCGTTTTGCATGAACGCTTGGCGGTAGTTTTGATCATCTTACAGTAGATCGAACGGAAAAGCGTGTTTGGTCGAATCAATCCCACAATGCAATGCAAGACCGCGACAGCAAGGTCTTGCAAATGGCGGACATGAACAACTGGGAAAATGGCGCAATCACGATTCCAACGTCCAAGACATGCCCGATATGGTAGACTTATACATTGCCTGTTCTATCTACTTCGTTGCAGCCTCGTTCGCCTGTAGCTTCCTAGTTATCTAGTTACCGAAAAACCATCTGGTAAATTGTTTTGTTTCCGTAGTAAATAAAGGTCCGTCTTTTATCTGAAATCCATGCCTATAACATCTTCCGTACACAATTCATTTCACTATTTAGTAAATTATTTACAACAGTGTGCGGGTTATTTAGTGGTTTCGTATTTTCCAAAAGCAGAAAAACTCTACAATATAATGAAACTTTGAGGTGATTTAACAGACCATACAGAATCGTGTAAGCATTGCACATACAAAAAACGAAAACAACAGGTTATACAAAATAATATATTTATACAATACATGATTATACGACTTTCAAATCTTTGGACAACAAATTTTACTGGAGGTATTGTTAATGATTAGGGTTGGAATTTTCAAAAAAGGTGTTGTAAAAAAAGTCAGTTCATTGATAGAAACTTGACCGTTTTGGATATAAATGCAACTATTTGAAATTGTCATTTTCTCTTTTCTTTACAATTACACAAAGATTACAATCATCTTATCATGGAGCATTAAGTATGTAAAACTGTTTAGAAACAAATTTATGGTTTGTTTCACTAACGATTGACATCATCATTCATAACAAACCTGTTGGTGAATGTGACGATTTGGAACGATTAAAGTTGGTCAGTTACCGTGTTTAACAGGTATCACAATTATGATTGCACACTGACGCATTCATTAACCACTACAATAGAAATAAGCGAACGGTGAAGTACGTATCTCAACGTGGGTTTTGAGGTAATGGCAAGTTTAAGATGTGATCGGTTCCATTGTCCAAGGCACCATGTGTCAAATTCAAAATAATTCAAGTCATTTCGGAGTTCATTCAATGAAATCAGTAAATAATATTTAACTTACTGAATTATTATGCGTCATCTAAGACAAAACTCGATATTTAAGACGCATGACCAATGCTATTTTCGAGTTTCAAATCAAAAAACGGATTTGTTTTTGTGTAATTGCTGTTTTCCTATAGTAATATAAAAGTTATTCACGTTTGAATGAGACATCGAATGAAAGAAATCCACCGATGTTTAGTTATTGATTGTTTTTTTTTGGGGGGGGGGGGCACAAAATTCGAAACGAAGCTGACGGACAATAATTCGGCTCTCGCAGGGCGGGTTCATTTGAGCCAAAAAGCCCTTTTTAAGAGTTGCAGACGCTCTAGTGTAATTTTTTCTTCGTTAAAACAAAACACACAAATTGAGAATTCGTTATGGAAAAAAAAATCAATTTGTTTTGAAGAGCACGGAGTGAGCGACTTTGTAACTACATGATATTCCTTTTACTTTTTGGCGTTCGAAAGTTTTCTTCAGTTCACGATAGTTCATTTCCTGCACGAATGGGCCATTTCATGTCTAATGATGTTTCGTGAGCTTTTCTATTAAACAAATGACACCAAAACAATTAGTAAACTATTATTTATCAGGAGTTTTTCCAATACAATCATACAAACAGGTGCAAAAGTGGTGCCGGTACAAAACCTCAGTTCCCACATCGGGGGCAAGATTCACGTTCATTGTCGTGTCCTTCGTGAAATCACGATCTCTGCCAAACGACGAATCGGGAGAACAAAATGACATCAAAAACACGATCAAACTGTATACACACGGAATATGTGAACAATCCCAACCAATCGTTTGACGATTCGTCTCTTAAATCTTTAGAAATGTCGATCTCAATCTAAATATTTCTCTTTCTCATCTCTTCCTAACTGCAGCATTTAAAAAATATATATTTGCACTCTCTTTTTTCCCCACCACGTGATAATCTTCCTTTGCGTCATCTAGAAAGGCGCCTTTGAAATATTTCAGATTAACCGCACCTAAGAACTGTTATCATTGTCATTACAGTTACTATTCCACTCTTGTGCCGTTACACTGCCTTTGCTAACAACACCCAACCTTTATTCAATTGTGTCGTTCATTTTGTGCAGACAAAGTTTAAAACCCTGGGGTCAAGTCCACGGAGCTCGTAAGGTCACAAAGTCGCTTAGCACAATAAAGAGTTACCAGCGAAACTGTCATTTGAAGTGTATACTGTTTGTTTCTGGTATTCGGCTGTTTTACACTAAGCACGCAACTTGTTGTTTAGGAAGTCCCTCAGATTTACCGCACGAGAGATACATAGCGTTGAAAATGACTACTCTCTGACTGAGCGTCTTCTTTCACAGTCCTGCCCCGGTCTTGCACCTTTTGTCATTCCATGCAAAATGCGTGATTCTTGCCACAAGGCACCCGACTCCTGAACCAATACTGAAGGGTCATAATAATTCAAGTACACTTTTTATACAAAATAGATAAATTGTTACATTCTTCTTTTTTCAGAAAAACTTTCCCTTGAGCGAATAAATAAAGATGGCCGCCGTTATGTGACCAGTCTGTGCCACCGGGCCACGGGTTTGCTGGAAGAGATCATGTCGTTCCAATGCGCTAGCTCCTCGCCATGGGAGTCGGGGCCCAAGACCGCTCGTCCAACAACCTATCAGAAAGGAAGAGAGAGAACGATTGCTTTTTGTTAAATGTTATGGAAGATTAGACCTCAAGAGATTGTTTAAGTTGTAGACAATGTCTAGACAATGTCTTGACAATGTATTATTGATACATTACAGTCTGTTGTGTAACCATTCTTTCGAAGCATCAAAGCATTGTTTCATAGGAATGCGTCGAGTCCTAATTAGAGCAGTGTATCAGAACAATCAGAACATTCACAGGCCTTTTTACCATCATTAGTAAAACATGGTTTTGACTATGAATTCAATTCAGTTTTTCTTCAAAGCACGTGAAATGAAATTTTGTTTACTGAACAAACTGTGCAATGCACCTTTAAATGTAATCCAGCCATTAGCCAAAAACGAGGTGTGATGCAAAACACACACAAAAAACACTGTTACTTCCAGATAGGTTTGAAGTTTGAATCTGCAACAGTATGATGACTGGCTAGTCTCGCAACCAGTCCACTCTTATACCTACCTCGTTCTGGCCTATTCTGTTCTCGTGTATGACCTGGAACTCTAGTGTGAGATGCCGGAGTGACTCCTGCATCACGTTGAAGACTAACGCCTCGTTGAACACTGGGTGGACGGTGTTGTGTTTCGTCGACGTCTTCTTCTTCTTCATTCGCTTGGTGGAGCAAAATATCGACACTTTGATGTACGGATCTGTGGAGTAATTGGCAATGATGTCATATTATCTGGAATGTTAAGTATTTGGTTAATAGTTAATCCCGAAATGATCATCGCACCACGCAATGAAGTCGGATAGCCACTTACACGCTCATTATGTAGTTTTTGTGTCTTTGCGATTATATTGTACTAGGATAGATTCCAATATTTCATTTCCAGAAATCTTCCGACAACTTCATTATCAATACAGTGTAATGTGCGGTCAATGTACCAATTCGCAATTTATGTTTAGTCTAGTAAGATGGTTGGTTTTTTATCCAGCTGGTGTGGCTTTTAAAGCAGTCCATATGTTAAATTTTGATTCTTGTTGAAGAAAAACATTTCAGATAGAGTACTCATAGATGCAATCTGCAAAATAAGTCTTCTAACTTTCGAGCTATATTTTGCTTAATGCCAAAAGCAAGTTCGTTCACGGTCGTTTGTCTACGCGTGCAGTTTTACTCGAACACATGCCATTTAACTATATGACTTGGACCAGCCGACCGCGGTTTGTCGCATCGCTGGTTACCAATATCCACGGTCATGCACAGCAGGGAGCCAGGGACGAGTTGGATGAATGGTAAACATCTGACGACAAAATCATGACAGCTGATCATCGTCCGAACATAAGCACTCAGCGCGCAGGCGCAGCTTACGTCAGGATTCGACCACTAGCCAACCAATGGTCCTTGATCGAACTTGCCCCATTAAGCTATCATACCTGACGTTTTCCTATCTTCAAGTAGTTTGATGGCTCGGAGGTTCCTAGCTTTGAGGATAACCACGGTCAGCCGCTCGGCACTCGGTAGGTAGGCAAGGGAGAACATGATGTCGCCCAACTCCGGAGCCTCGTCACTTTGCTGAAAAAATAGGAAGCACAAAATAATCTCAACAACAAAAAGTACCGTGACCTCGTTTTATATCGTGGTATCTCGTGAGATCTGGGAGACAGACATCAACTATAGCTCTGGCGCTTCGTCACTTTGCTTAAATTATTGCCGTGCGCACGCGCAATTTAAATACTAATATGGTTTCTTCTGCACATATGTGGTTCTCTCAGCCATACAACTCTGAAGATATTGTGTCACCAAATATTAAAATAATCAAATTCGCACGATGCATGGTAAGAATTTAACATGCTTTTAGCAAAATCAGATTAGTCAATTATCATACAATTTCAAAGTTCGGTCAACCTAATTAAGTACTTGGTCGTGAATCTTCGTCAATACAGATTGAATTCGTCTCAGCTATTGCCGAATGACAGCATTCATAGATCAAAGTCGTTTAATATTAATCAATTTAAAACTGGTAGTAAGTCAAGTCTGATATGTGCTAAAGCATTTTCCTTGTACGTCCTGGAGCACAATTCAGTACATTCGTTCGCATGATGCTATCAGACCAATTAGATGTGCCTAACTCAGAAAGGATTTACCAAAAGAAAAGAGTACAGATTACAAAGAGCACAAAACACATCTTTTAAGTTTAGAAGCGAATAAAACGAGCGTTATAATGAAAGAAGCAAATGGCAAAAAACTACGACGGCACTTAGTAAACAATAAATGTATGAAAGAACAGGGATATACATTAGGCGTATGTTTTTTTCTTATCAGCGGCTGTAGGCCTATGCCATTAACAGAAGATGTCATGAAGTATGACGACATTGAACAAAATTAGGATTAAATTGTGTGACATCAGACGAATTTGTTTTCTGAATAACCACGGTTCAGCGTAGACTAGACGTAATCACATACTCCTGGACGAATATGTGTGCTCGGTTTTGATTCACTTGAGCGAAAAATTAAAATGTACAGAAAGGGACGAAATTAAACATTCGAAGCGAAATTAAACATTGGAAAACATTTGCAAATAGCCGGCAAAACATATATAAACCATCGAAAATGACCGTTGATGATTGTGATTGTGTGATTACAACATTTGTGGCTGCAACGTCTGCTGTACAGATCCTGATTATTGTAAATTTCAATTACATGGAAGTTTTCTTTTAAATGCCAGGCTTAATGTCCATATGGGCTTTATGTCTCATACACTCGGACAGGGGGTGGTTTTTTTTTTCGACATTGTTGAATCAATTATATTTCTACGATTTATCAAATGTCATCAGGGAAAGTAAGGTCTGGGAACCAGACGCAGAAAACGTTTCTTAATTGATGCGACATATGTCACATATATGTCGTGTCTGAAACGGCTATGGCTATGTGCTCATGTATTTATTGCCTAAACCCTCGAGCATAGCTTCTGCTTCTGCATCTGCTGAATACTATGCAAGCATCACCAGATGGTGGTTATAACGCACAGGTATAGACAGGACAAGCTATAGACAGGGCCCAATTTCACGGCGTTGCTTAACAGTTAGCAGAAAAGTTGAGTTTAGCATAGCAGAAAAATGTGCTAACCTTAAGCACTATTTCACGGCGAGTATGTGCTAACAGTCACGCGTGCACGGAGATTTCTATTGTTACGTCACTAAGTTAAGCAAATATTTCCTCTGAAGTAAGCGTGCCTTTTGCTGTGCTCACTGCTAACGGTCTCCATGAAATAGACGGAGGCTCTGTTAGCAGAAAATCGTGTGCTTATCAGCGCCGTGAAATTGGGCCCAGGACATTCGGGCACGGCCTAGGTCAACACAGGATGGTATAGCCCCCTCACCTGTCTGTGAGCCACCGCCACGCCTTGATCTCCTTCCACACCTCCACCTTCTCCGTCAGGTCCACGTTGGTCAGGGCCAGCACGGCCGTGCCGATGCACTCGTCCCTGGAGAACTGGTCAAAGTCGAAGAGCTGGATGCGGGCCGTCTGGCGGTGGATGTCCGGCTCGGGGATCTCGAAGACGAAGCTCTCCTTGAACTCCGGGCACAGGGTCTTGCGGTGGACCTTGCTCTGCAGCATCTTGCTGGAGTGAGGCACCACGGAGATCTGGAGGGAGTGAGGGAGGGGAAAGATTGAGAAACAGGTGAAACGTAACCTTGGATTCAATGAAGTATGGACGTATTTGGTGGTAGCCTAATCTGCATGTCTCAACTGAGGAAAAACTTATAGACATGTATGAGGTTGAGAGTCAACATGATTTAAGCCTTGATACTCCACACTACGTAACCTTAATTCTTGCCTAGGTGAAAATTTATCTTTCTGTTTCCATCTGTCCCATTTAAAGTTACGAATTACTTTTCTTTATCATTTATATGGCTTAAATTGGCTTTTATTTCTATTAAGTATTTAAGTAAGTTTCAGGGAGTTGCCAAACAGACGAATATTCCTAGCAAAGAGAACTGTACACTTCTAATAGAAAAGGGTTACAGTGGCATATAGACCGACCGTGACCGAATTTTAGCCGGAAAAACCAGGGTGTCTTCTCTGGAAATTCAAAATCCTTTGAAAACCACTTCTTTGTGAGCTGATGATCTTTGCCTGTAGCTACAACAGCTATTAATATGCATTAATGTCATATTAATTCAAAATAATGGTAATTATTACTAATGCTATAATAGGGCGACTTTCCCATTGTGCACAAACCTAAAATGTCACCTAACCCAGGTTTACTTTATCCTGCCTCCACGAATTTCGGTATAGGTATGTTTTGGACCACGAGGAATCGATCTAGATGGTTTGCGACAATAAATTCCTTGTCCTAAGGGTCGTTTTAACATTGGGGCGACACCAATCTGTCGCCTCAACAAGGCGTGTTGCCCTAATGCAGACGCGATTAGCAAAACATGTCGCCTATCTATATTATTCTGTAGTTGTAGAGGTTGTTAATTATGACTTTCTTTCCACTTTTCGAAAATGTGACACAAAATGTCACAAACACCACACCTC
>NW_024037051.1:19114471-19347424 GCF_015706575.1 Patiria miniata
TTGGAGAAAACTGGCTTTTTTTCTAAAAACTGCTCCTAATTTTTCATATTTAGTTATTCCGTATTTTCTTTGCAATTGATTACACACTTGTGACAGGGTACAAGCCTGCTAGACTGATTCTTTGACCTTACAATTCCATAAAGTCTTTACATTTCTCCGTTTTATCTTAAGTCAGGTCAGGGAACCAGACTACAAGAACATGATTTGTTGTCTTGGTTTTTCCAGCATATACAAGCCAAAACTATAACATACTAATCCTCCGAATCGATTTATTTCTGAAAAGTGCAGCAAAAGCAAATGTTGTACATTCCCTTTAAGGGGTAAAAGGTCAAAAAAGGTCAAACTTTAAAGAATCTCAAATAACAAAAGTAGCGCTGTCAACATTTTGGCCTTGGTTCAATATTTAAAAAGAAATGTCAATGGTGCATGACCTCTTTGTCTAAGAAAGTAGCGCTGTTAACATGTTGGCTTTGGTGATACATTACAGCATTTCCATGGTGAGCACTTCATCTAACTTACAGCTATGGGGTCAAAGGTCAAAACAATGTCAAGCCAAAGTGTGTTATATATATGGTAGCAGACCAGTAAATAAACTTCCATAGACCCCAATGGTAAATGCTCACACTTCGAAAATTCGGGAAAAATACTCACAACTCTTCAAGGTGTTCGAGACACACATCAAATTAAAGCTTATTTCATCATCTTTCATTTTCTTTTCAATTTTTGGAGAGTCAACTGATGACTTTTAGGAGAAATTTCCATCTGAAGATGATCACCCCTGAAAATAGTCCTGAAGCCCATCGCCATTTTGAAAAACGAAGCCTACACTCCATTGCAAAATAGAGCGCTTTTAGGGTCAAAATTACATCCAAATTACACAGAACTGCAAGCTCCCAGTCCTGCGCACGGCTTCCACCCATATTTTTTACAAACCCTCAAGTTCATGGCCCACAGCATGCTCAAATACTGAAGATTTTGAGGGCATGCAAATCGTGATTTGGCCGGCGTAGGCAATTTCGGACCGATTTACTGGTCTGCAGCCATATAATATGGTAATTCTTGAGAGAAATGTTATCCTGTTTGCTCTATCGCATCGCATGCGATTATACGGGTAACCCGGGCTCCTACCATTTCGCGCGTACAGGTTTCAGAGTACCAGCGTACTGTGCGTGCGTGAATTTACAGAAAGCTTGACAAGTAAGTACCTAACATCCAAGAAAAATAACTTAGAAACACTACGTTTTACCTAGCTTTGCTTCCTTTCGTTTTTCTCCAGAAAATATTGACGATTTGGATTAAATTCGTACCCAAGAAACGATTTGATGGGGTCGCTGGTCGAAAAGTAGGTAAGTGAAAAATCATACGTAGCATCATCTCAACAAACATTGTTATGGTATACAAATATTGAGTGGCTCAGCGTGGAGTGGGTGGAATATTATCACAAGGTAAAATCTGGATTTTTCCATTCACGAGGCGAAGTCCAAATTTTACCGAGCGATGATATTCCTCCCATTTCACAATTTGAGGCCACCAAATATTTGTTTGATATAACTGACATATAGATCCTTGTCATTTGATATATTTGAACTTTTCATTTGAATACAAAATTGGTGGAAAATGTATTTCTCTCTTCCAAACTACACCTTCACGGAAATGTTTGAGCCCAACCTGTAGCGCTGGCTCTTTCGAACAATACGCACTACGCGCAATGCTGAATGCACACACCAGCATGCATTTGCACACAAATCCCGCGTTAGTTGAAAAAGAATGATCCTAACTGTTCAATAGTATACAAATATTGAGTGGCTCAGCGTGGAATGGGAGGAATATTATCGCAAGGTAAAATCTGGACTTTTCCATTTCACGAGGCGAAGCCGAGTGAACTGGAAAAGTCCAGATTTTACCGAGCGATAATATTCCTCCCATTTCACAATTTAAAGCCACTCAATATTTGTTTTATATAACTGACATATAGATCCTTGTCATTTGATATATTTGAACTTTTTTTCAAAACACAACTGGAGGAAAATGTATTTCTCTCTTCCAAACCACCCCTTCACGAAAATGTTTGAACCCAACGCTGTAGCGCTGGCTCTTTGGAACAATACGCGCTACGCGCAACGCTGAACGCGCTCACCAGCATGCATTTGCACACAAATACCGCGTCATGATCCTAACTGTTGAATAGTATTTCCCATTCCCCATGGGCGAATAGTACTTTTTGAGCCGCAGCGTGAATGGGAGCAATAACGAATGTCACGTGATGTGAGTTCCACCAATCAAATGACTAGGATCTGTATGTCAGTTATATAATATTTCCCATTCCACATAGGGGAATGGAACTTTTTGAGCCCCCGGTGTGAATGGGAGCAATAACGAATGTCATGTGATGTGAGTTCCACCGATCAAATGACAAGGATCTGTATGTCGGTTATATAATGTAGGATATCACCTGGTGCTACTTACCATGTCATTTATGGTGCTCCACACTGGGTCCATAATCAATATGTCCGTTTTAAATCTGGCCGGGAATTGAGTCCATATGCCACAAGGTTTATTTTAACTCGGCCCACTGTATGTAGTAGTTATGCTTAACCCTAAAGGGGCCGGGTTATTTTGACCAAGGCAGCCGGGGGGAGGGGGGCCTAAGATCTCAGCCATTGGGTGACGAAAATTTTTAATGCTCAGTACATGCATAGAGCAACTCTTCATAAACATACCCAAGAAATGTCATGACCAAAGGTCAAAGGGTTTTGGAATTATGGCTAATTAATTATTCATATGTATGAATGGCAATTCTGGTCTGTGTACACGACGTATATAGGAAAATTCAGTTTTCACGGTGCGTAGCGCCGGAAAAACTTTCGCTGCGCGACAACCACTCGTCTGATTTTTATGTTTTTGGTGTCAAAAGATGTGCAAAGCTCGAGGCTAAAAAGTTATAAAAGCTCGGGTCGCGAAATTATTTTTTTTTTAAGGCTATCGTGGAAAAAGTCGAGGGGGAGGGGCGGATTCCGCCCCGGCCCTTTTAGGGTTAAATATACCTACAATTAAAATACGTGAATGCGTTTCTCAGAAAAGAATTATATTATTTTCTTTAGTAAATTATACTTCCCTCTATCGTGTCATACCGATAATGATGAGGTCACATCTAAAATTCCGATGGAGCATAACATTTATATACAAAGTGCGTTCAACAAGTAGATGAATTTCTAACTTCTCAAAACGTATAAAAATGCGTCTTCGCTAAAATTCCAATGGCCTATATTACGTACATCATATCATAGTGGTCTGTTGCGTGGTTTTCCATATTTTGCATATTAATCCTGAAGTCGGGCAGGGGTTATTTACCTTTTTGGAAAGAGACCCCGTGTGTTAAAAGTCAGGCCACGACGACCACGAAAAACATGAATCCCACCTATTCCTGTGCAGTCTCGCAACCTCAAGAAATATTATCGCGGCCTACTGGTTCGGAACCCCTGCCACAAGGAATCAAATAACCAATCAAAAAAACCGAAAAAAATCTTAATATTTTTATTTCAGGGCCGGGCACAATGTCTACCTTTATCGGAGCTCTGCTAGATGTCTCCGGCTCTATGAAGAGCAGCATTGGCGACGGAGTGGATGAAGAGGGCGGGACGTGGGCACAATCAATATTTACAGTGATTGATGACCTAGTTAAACACGACGTATCAAACGCTAATCGCATTTTTGCAGTCGGTTTTGGCGCGAGCAAAGGAAAAGACATATTTGACATTCTAGGGACAATTCAGGAGGTCCAGAGACACCAGAGCGAAGAAGGCGCCGATAGAGGCCCTGCTGAATACCAGACCATTGAAGAAGTCTTCCGCATACTGGAGTCACACGGTGCGCGGACAATAAAAAAATGGGCGGAGAAAGATACGATAAGGCGGGCAGTATCTGAAAACGAGGCGCAGTTAATCCTTGAGAAACTTACATCAGACGAAGAGTTTACAAGAAAGTTTGTTTACGATTATCTTCCTAAAGCTTGTCGTGACTGGGAAGTCCCTCGAGTAGGAGGCGGTGCCGACCAATTCGTATTAAGTTTTTTCTTTTCAGGGGTACAACGTGCGTATTCATCCGCCGCTAGTTCATTCGTCCAGGCTACTACTGAAGACATCGAGGAAGTTGTCAGAAAAGCGATCAGTGAAATTTTGCTGAAAGGTGTTAGTGTGAGATCTGTATTTAAAGTACAAGACGCGGCCAATATCATCCGAGGATGTATTGACGAAAGGGAGCTCACGACTCAGAGAGCGCGGGAATTACTGAAGATTGTCGAGCCATTCATTTATGGTTACACACCATTATATTCAACATTAAGAGAGGCAGCAGGCATATTATCGGGGTCAATGGAAACACACCCAAACCATCACAGATTACTGTTTATCATGTCTGATGGCTATCCGTCAGATGGTGGCAGCAATACATCTTGCATAAGCAGAATTCAACGGCAGCTCAAAGATGCAAAGGTCACCGTAGTGAGTTGCTTTATTTCCAGCTCATCATCTGTTGAACCCCGGCGACTTTACAGCGTTGCCGATGAAAGCTGGGAAAAAGGGGCCAATTTCCTGTTCGACCTGAGCTCCAAGATACCAACAGAGTTTGTCACTAGGGCAATATTCATCAAACACGGATGGCAGATTGATATAACTAACAACGAGACCAAGCTGTTTTTGCACGTAAATCATCCTGACCATTTGAAAGATGCCTGCCGTTTGGCGCGAAACGCTATCTGTTTCCAGGATTCATTGTCCGATTTGCTCGTGTCTGTCGATCTTGATATTTACATCAACCAGAAGAACTCGGGTTTCACAGCACATCAACAGGTGGGTGGCACCTGCTATGCAAACGCTTCAGCAGCAGTCCTTCATCTCGCCATGCACAGGATTCGCGGCCGAGACGGTGGGTATCCAGACTTTGATGAGCTTCGAGACGTCATGGTAAACCGGTACGGAGTTGAAGGGGCCAACACCCTCCACGTTTTACAGGAAGTCTGTCCGCGATACAGATTACGTTGTCAACAGGTTGATGTCAATGGAGCCAAGAAGGCCATAGCAACTAAGCGTCCGGTTGTGGCAAGGTTTCGGCTCACTGACGAGGAATGGACCAAGTTTGGAAGGTTTTACCGGAAGAACCCAACAGGCACTCTGAAAAAGTGCGACCTCGACATCAGTAAAAGGAGACCAAGTGCCGAACTCAAAGGACACGCAGTCGTGTTGACAAGTTTCAACAGCGAATGCCTTCGTCTGATGAATTCATGGGGAGACAACTGGGCAGATATTGGATTCTTCAGAGTTGAAAACGCCGAGGTGCTTGGTTTGGAGTTCTTCGACGTTTATTGGACATTGAGCGACTTGAGCCAGAGAGAACAAGATTATTATGATGTCCATGGATCACAGGTCGCTGAGAAGCTTATGAAGTCACTGAAAGGTCTACAAGTATCAGTTTTCACGTGCCCTTCATGCCGCCAGACTTCAAAGGTTACCGAGTTCACAGGCACTTTGTCGCGGGCCAGATGTCCCAAATGCATGGGCGAGTTCTCGAGTCAAGATGCAGACGGAAACATTCTGGCATTGAACGTGTACCTCACCTCACTCAGCAGATAGACTTATCGCGATAATGTTGGAATATAACCAGGTTACTGGCCAATATCAGATTTTACAAACAGAAGTTGCTGCAAGGCCGTTCAATGTCGCCATAATACAAGTTTATGCACCAACAGTAGATTATAAAGAGGAAGACATTGAACAATTCTAGGCAGGCGAAGCTTGCAAGCAGGTGAAACACTCCGACAGTTTTATTAGGATGGCTGATTTGAATTGCAGAGTTGGTTCACAGAAGGAGGGGAACGTTGCCTGAATTTACTGCCTGGGTGAAAGGAAAGAGAAAGAAAACAGGTTCATCCAGTTTTGTGAGGAACATAAGCTGATTATAGTCAATGTGGTCTTCAAACAACTTCCCATCAGACACGTGATCAAGCCCAGGATATATATTTTTTTTATCGTAATCAGATTATAATGATGATAAGCCATCAGTATAAAAACAGCGATACAAATACAGACGTACCAGGGTGCACCCATCGGATCCGACCACATGTAACTTGTAATGAAAATAACACTGAAACCAAAAATTCCAAAGATAAGTAGAAGAGAAGTGCCAAAACCTTGTCAAATTAAGAGATGTAGAAATCAGAAGCATGTTCAGTCGTACATTACAGATCAAGAATTCAGTTCTTAATGTGGAAAGAGAAAAACTCGTACCAGCAGAAACGGCCATTAAGGAGAAATGGAATGGTGGTAGAGACAGTATGCTTGAAGCAATGGAAGAGGTTCTTCCGAAGAGGCAACGAGTGAAAAAGCAGAAATGGATGACAGATGAGATCCTGGAGTTGATGGAACAGAGACGAGCAAAAAGAAGAACATCTCCAGAGTATAAAGAAATTGATAAGGAAATAAAGGGGAAATGCAAAAAAGCAAAAGAAGAATGGTTTGAGGAGAGGGTGAAGAGCTGGAGTTATATGAAAAGAAACAATACATGAGGTCACTGCTACAGATTGTCAAGAGACTCACCCACAAGAAAACAGGAATCAAGAACGATGGGCAGAGTACATCAAAGACCTGTATGATGACCCTAACAAAGAAGAACAGGAAACATTAAGGAGAAATGGAGAAGGCCCGCCGATAACAGCTGGAGAGATAAAAGATGCGATTTAGAAAATGAAGAGCAACAAAGCACTCGGATCGGATAATATCACAACGAAATGTTTACAAGCCCTAGATGATTCTAAAATTGAGACTCTGACTGACCTGTGCAACAACATTTACTCATCTGGACACATACCAAAAGAGCTAATGAGGTCAACGTTTACTAGCATGCCAAGGAAATCAAAGGTACCAGAATGTGGCGACTACAAAACCATCACCCTAATGAGTCTCCGAGTTTTACTACACAAAAATTATCAAAGAATCAAAGATGACATCGATATCAATCAGACTGGATTTTAACCTAACATTGGCACCAGAGAAAGATTATTCAACCTTAAGACAATCATTGACAGTTAGCAATTCATAAACCAGTGTACATCTGCTTTTGATTATACCAAAGTGTTTGATCTGATTATACCAAAGTGTTTGATCGGGTGTACCAAACAGAAGTAGTGAAATTGCAGAAAAACGTCAACATTAACAGCAACGACTTCAATCGCATACAGTTTCTGTACTGGAACAAGACATTATGTTATGTGTGAGGTTAGAGGATGGTCGCTCCGAAGGCTTTCCTATCAAGAGAGGAGTACGTTAGGGTGTCGTATCTCCCAATCTGTTCAACATTTACACAGAGCAAATATTTAGAGAGATCCAAGGACGTAAAATAGGAGGCAGAAACATCAATAACCTCCGCTAGCTATGCTGCATCGGTTGCAGAGACTGAAGACTTCTTGATATGAAACGTAACAAAGTACGAGCACGAGCAACACATGAGTACTCCACATGAACCCGAGAAAGACTAAAGATATGGTAGTAAGCAGAGACACGCAAACTCCTAGAATACTAGAATACGAATCAACGGATTGTATCATCGAGCAAGTAAACAAATTATCTTGGCCATACAATCACACAAGATGGACGTTGTGAAAGAGAGATAAGAAAGAGAATTGGCATAGCGAAAACGAACTTTCTGAATATGCAAGTTCTACTTACAGCTAGAAATTTAAACCTCAAATTAAGACTACTGGACTATACATCAAGAATCCATTAAAGGACTGGAAGCGCTGGCATTGTGGGACTTTACAGTAATATGCTGAAAATATACAAGGATCAAGTCACACATGAGGATGTTTTGGTTAAAGTAAACATAAAATGACAAGTGAACAACATAAAACGAAGAAAGCTACAATATTTTGGTCACACAATCCGAGCCGATAATCTTCCAAGGCAGCAGCTCATAGGTTGAAGGAATGCGAAAAGAGAGGATTCAGCAGACCAAGGTGACATCAGACATGTTGGGGTGGAGCGGCAAGACGTGAGAGCAGCACATAATGGAAATATCTGACTGCTCACCTGCTTGCAAGCGAAACGCTCCAATACTAAACACGATTAAGAACATTGGGCAAACGCGTTCAGCTGGTTAAACTGATTTATCTCCTTTGGACCTGCATAGAGCCCTCTACATGTATTGTTCAGTGGACTTTCAATCCACATGGAGGGTCCAACCACGGTGGTGGTAAAGGCACATGTATAAAAAAAACTATGAATAAACTGCTTTTATCCCCGAGGAAGCGGCAGACGTTGACTGATGAGAGCTTACAGACTTTGTGGTGTAGATAGTATCATCAATAGCAGACCCCCTGACCAGAGTATGTGATGACGTGAACAACCTGGAAGTATTGTATTGCTTGTGTTCAGATTTAACACCTGTAAATATGTTTGTATAATCACAAATCACGAACAGAGTACAGATCACATATTATTGATTGATTTGGAATAATTAGAAACTGAATTTCAATGAGTTTCCATTTTTTGGTATTCAGTACATTGGTTAAATTTGGACCCATTATACAGGTCGCAAAATGAGTGAGGTTAAATCTGAGATTGATCAGGTGACCAAGCTAATAATTCAGTTGCTCAGTTTTACCAGATGTCAAGTGTTTTTTTTTCCTTGCAACATTGCCACACAATCTACAATTTGAGCATGTAGACTGTTAAAGCATTTACATCTACGTGTACCATGATTAATTGTGCGGTGGAAATCTGTTGCTAGTATATATATACATGTACCATGTATGCTGATGATTCGTATGATTTTAAGCATGGATGTGTGTAAACAAAGGTTCTGTATTAATGTGCTGCTACATAAAATACGCATTGATTTGTCCAGTTACATTGTAATTCTCAAATGAGCACATTTTCCTTTGTGTCTGAAGACATGATGGTAATTGAAGGCATTGTATATGGAAACATAATTATGTTGAATTTGCAAGATTGACGTTAATAGTCACTGTTGTTTAAAAGGAAAGGGAAAAATGTAATTTTGTTTGGGACCATAATTGCTTGTATTTTATTACTCTAGACTTGGCAACATTTGCAAGTGTAATTTTGTTTGACAATATTCAGTGGAAGTATCTATTTAGTAGAAATGGAAGTTATGCACAGGTTATGCATACATTAAATGTAAAGTTTGATGTCTGTTCTTTTTCTAGACTATGAAAGTGTATTTTGAAAACACAGTTGTATTAAGTAAGCAAGCCATATATTGCAAGTAAATGTAGATTGTGCATTAGAATTTGCTATATTGGATCAAATGTAACCAATATCAATTCCATGCAGTTTGATGGAAGTGCAGAGAAAGGACTCTTATTTGTAATAATCAATTGAGTCATTATGAGTATTGTGTTGCTTGTGACATGCAGATGATGTCAATATTTACTGTTCTCTCAATATGTTCAGTGGTTACAATTATTAGTTATGGGTATGGATTTGAAGAAAATGTCTGACAAATTCAAATTTGTTATGTCTGAAGAGTTAGATTAAAATGTCTGCTGCATGTATATTTGCTATCGGTTAGGGTGAAAAGTTATCACCTAGAAATTGTACTTAAGTTCCAAATCGTAAAGGAAAAGTTGCTTAGAGTTACTGCAGATTGGTTTGTGAAACTGCATTGTTTAAAGTTAAGCCCAGAAGTTATACATGTCATGATGTTAACTATGGCGATTATTTTTGTGAGTAGTTCTGGGCGAGTAGTGTTTTTTTTTTTACTCGATTACACACAAAGATATCACTCACAAATAGTCGAGTACTTGCGAGTAGTTAACCGAAATCCCATAGAAGCAGAAAACAGGAATACGTTGGTATGACGTGAGGTAGATATCCCTACTGTTCGGCATTTTGGGTCTTTACTGGAATAAATACACTGCAAAAACTGTGTTTAGCAATTTAACACTTTTCTAAACACTTTCTTGCTATCAGTTTGTAAACATGTTTAAATACTAAACATGTTTAGAGTAAGGATAGATTGTGTTTAGCTATTGAACATTGATGTTTAGGAATTGGACACATAATGTTTAGCATCTAAACATGTTTACAAAGTGATAGCAAGATTGTGTTTAATTGCTAAACACAGTTTTTAGAGTATAGTCTTGTGGACAAAATGGAATCCCAGGGGGAGGCGTTCAGTGAGTGATTCCCTGTCTGCAGGGGACGTATTAAGCCATGAACCCTAAACTCTCAATTGCTACTCGCTAGTACCTGCTTCTACTCGTGCTAGTAGAAATGTAAGTTTTTCGCATACATTGTGTGTAAAGTTTGTTGATGTCATTTCTATTTTCAAGACTACGGAAGTGTATATAAAGACACAGTTGTAGTTATTAAGTAAGTCATATATTGCAAATACCGTAGGCTGTGTATCAACATTTCGTTTATTCGAGCAAATGTAATTAATGTCAATTCCATGCAGTTTGATGTAAGTGCAGAGGAAGGATTCTTTTTTGTAATAATCAATTCAGTCACTATGTGTATTGCTACATGCAGATGATGTCAATATTAACTGTTCTTTAAGAGTGTGTTCAGTGGTAACAAGTATTAGTATAATGTATTATGAGTTTCGATTTGTGGAAAATGTCAGAAAAATTCAGATTTGTTATGTCAGAAGAGTAAGATGAAAATGTATGTTCCATGTTTATTTTTCATTGGTTTGGTGAAAAGTTATCACCTGGAAATTGTACTTAACCCTAAAGGGGCCGGGGGGGCGGAATCCGCCCCCCCCCCCTCAACATTTTCTGCGATAGCTTCTAAAAAAAAAATGTTCGCGACCCGAGCTGTTATGACTTTTTAGCCTCGAGCTTTGCGCATCTTTTGATACCAAAGACATAAAAATCGGACCACGGGTTGGCCCGTAGCGAAAAATTTTCCGGCGCTACGCGCCGTGAAAACTGAATTTTCCCATATACGTCGTGTACACCGAGCAGAATTGCCATTCATACATATGAATAATTAATTAGCCATAATTCCAAAAACCTTTGACCTATAGTCATGAAATTTCTTGGGCATGTTTAGGAAGAGTTGCTCTATGCATGTGCTGAGTTTCAAAATTTTTCGTCACTCGATGGCCGAGATCTTACGGGGGGGGGGCGGAATCCGCCCCCCCCCCCCCCCCCCGGCTGAGAGATGGTCAAAATAACCCGGCTCCTTTAGGGTTAAGTTACAAATCTTAAAGGAAAAGTTGTTTAGAGTTTCTGCAGATTTGTTTAAGAAAATGCATTAGTTAAGCCCAGAAGTTATACATGTTATGATGTTAACTAAGGCGTTTATTGTTATAAGTAGTTCTCGGCGAGTAGTGGGTTTTTCTACTCTAGTACATACAATGAAATTATTCATAAATAGTCGAGTACTTGCGAGTAGTTAATTGAATTCCCAAAAAAAAGCAGAAAACAAGATATACATTGATATGACGTGAAGTAATTACTTACAGGCAAATAGCGTGCAGGTCACACCAAATTCTTAAGCACTGAGCTATCCTTACTGTTCGACATTTTGGGTCATTTATTGGAATATATAGTTTTGTGGACAAATGGAATCCCACGGTGAAAGATGTTGAGGGAGTGGTTCCCTGTCTGCAGGAGACGTATTAAGCCGTGCACCCTAAACCCTAAATTGCTACTCGCAAGTACCTGCTTGTACTCGTGCCAGGATGTGTACTCGAGTAGATGAAAAACCACGAGTAGAGCAACGAGCATCAAAGTATCGCAAGTACTCGAGTAATCGAGTTACTCGCCCAGCGGTAGTTTTAAGAAAACTAATGTACCCGTATTGTTGTTTCATAATTAGATTTTGTTTAAGAGAGGTGATTGTTAAAGGAAAAGTACACATGTATTTTTGTGGACAATAATTGTTTGTAATGTATTACTATTAACTAGTGTGATTCTCCTATGAGCATGTTCAGTGGAAGTATCTAGAAGAAATGTAAGTTATGCATACATTGTGTGTACAATTTGTTGATATCATTTGTTTTTCAACACTACGGAAGTGTATATAAAGACACAGTAGTAGTAAGTAAGCAAGTCATATATTGCAAGACATGTAGGCTGTGTATCAACATTAGGTTTATGGAATCACGTGTATTCGAGTCAAATTCCATGCAGTTTAATTGAAGCGCAGAAAAAGAACTCTGTTTTTAAAATTCAATTCAGTCACTCTGTGTATTGTGACATGCAGGTGATGTCAACATTAAGCCCTGAAGTAATACATGTTATGATGTTAACTATGTCGTATATTATAAGCAAAACAAATGTACCAGTATTGTTGTTTCATAATTGGATTTCGTTTAAAGAAGTAATTGAAACAACAGGGGGGCCGGAATTGTTAGTGCCAAATTCACCGCCTTTGGGCAGTTATAGCGCCCTCTATTGTTATAAACAATTTTTGCAAACTATTATGGGGTGGCGTGTGACAAGACGACCGGAACTCAAGCATATTTGCTTATTTGATCAGGAACTCTTTATTTTGCAAAAGACGTCTTCTAACTTCAACCATCAATCTCAAATTCCCTTCAACTACTGAAGAATGAATCACACTTAGAGACTTTAGAACACTGATCCTACGAATGCCAATTAAGACAATATTGTAGGTTTCTTCATTGTATACTTTTTTTCACAAAATAACGATATTTGTATTAAATACTACGAAGGTATTTCAAGCTTATAACCTATAAGGTTAAACTAAAGAAAACAGCTACGCAGTCATATCGCAATATGTATGTGTCTTTTCGGGATTCCGAAATAATAAAAAATATCTTAAGATTTATAGTCTCAATGAAAGCAATTCAGGCTTTTACTCAAAGAGTACTTTAAGTCATTTATGCCCATTCAAATTCGTATAAATCAGAAGTGTTTTTGTTTCAAAAGCTATTTCCTGGCAACTCCAAAAACAACAGCGTAGCCGTTGAAAGCCCCTCAGTTGGAGTCAATTTATCATCCGGAAACCATTAACCTTTAACTCACTGCGGTTACCTTTGACATTTACACCGCCAAACAAACCCTGACCTTGGACCTTTTGACCCCAAATCAAGTCCCAACTTGCCTGTACCCAAGGGCAACCCCCCTACCGAAGTTAGACACCAACATCTCATTCAGGCGCGGTTCTACGGGGGGGGGGGGGGGGGGGGGTGCTCGGGGGGGTTGTAGAACCCCCTAAAATTGTGTCTAGCCCCCCCCCCTCCCCCAAAAAAAAATCCGTAAAAAAAAAATTGCATTAGCAAAAAGAAGGATTGTGATGTACATGCGAACGGTCTCCCCCTAAAGAAGAAATAGCCGTGACAAGGGTGCATTAGTTAATGTAGTGTGAATGATTTTAGGATTTTATTGGTGCGATCCCCATTGAAAATATGGCATGAGTCCCCCCCCCCACCCCCCCCCCCCCAACGGCCACCTATTGATTTTTGGAGGCCTAATTAGTGTCTGAAAAAAATAACCGGTCAACATTTCAGCACGCCTCCCTGAAAAAATTCTGGATCAACCGTGCTAGCCCCCTAAAAATATTGGTTCTATACCGCATCTGATCTCATTTCTAACTCAAGTTATCATCTGGAAACAATAACTTGTATCTCACGAAGGTAACCTTGACCTTTGACCCTTTATCCCAAAAGCAACCCCAACTTGCCTGTCCCCGACGGGCAAGCCCATACAGAAGTTAGACACCAAAATCACATTTCTAACACAAGTTGTCAACCGGAAACCGTTAATGTTTAACTCACCACGGTGACCTGGACCTTTCCCCCTTGACCCCAAAAGCAACCACGATTTGCCTGTCCCCGACGGGCAACTCCCTACTGAAAGTAGACACCAAAATCACATTCCTAACTCAAGTTATCAACCGGAAACCGTTAATGTTTAACTCACCACGGTGACCTGGACCTTTGACCCCTTGACCCCAAAAGCAACCACGATTTGCCTGTTCCCAAGGGCAATCCCCTACCGAAGTTAGACACCAAAATCACATTTCGAACTCAAATTATCAGCCGGAAACCATTAATGTTTAACTCACCACAGTGACCCGGACCTTTGTCCTTTTGAGCCCAAACCAATCCTAAATTGCCAGTAGCCAAGGGCAATCCCCTACCGAAGTTAGACATACAAATCTCACTTCTAACTTAACTTTTCATCCGGAAACCATTTACCTATAACTCACGATGGTGACCTTGGCCTTTACCTTTATTTTCACACAAAAACCAATCCCAACTTGCCTGTAGCCAAGGGCAACCCCCTACCGAAGTTAGACACCAAAATTTCATTCTTAACTCTATTTATCATCTGGAAACCTTTTACCTTTAACTCACCACAGCGGCCTTCACCTTTGTTTGACCCCAAAAGCAACCTTAATTTGCCCGTATTCAAGGGCACCTCCCTACCGAAGTTAGACAACAAAATCTCATTTCTAACTCAAGTTAATCGGAAACCATTAAGCTTTAACTCACTGCATTGACCTTGACCTTTGTCTTTGATGCCCATTTAAATCGTGTAAATCAGACGTGTTCGTAATCAGAAGGTTTTTTTTTAAGTTTTTTGCTTGCAACTTAAGACAACAACGGCGTTGCCGTTGAAACCCCTCAGGCGGAGTCAAGTTGTCATTTGGAAACCATTAACCTTTAACTCACCAGGGTGACCTTGACCTTTGACCTTTAGACCGCCAAGCATACATCGACTTGCCTTTTCTAAAGGGCAACCCCCTACCGAATTTTAACACCAAAAACTCATTTCTAACTCACCATTTTTTAACCCGAAGCAATTTACCTATTTCTGACCACGGTGACCTTGACCTTTGACCTTTGGACCCCGAACCAATTCCAATTTGCTTGTACCCAAAGGCAACCCCTGACGACGTTAGGCATACAAATCTGATTCCAAACTCAACTTTTCATCCGGAAACCATTTCCCTTCAACTCACGTCAGTGACCTTGACGTTAAGCCCTTTGACCCAAAACAAATCCCAACTTGCCACTACCCAAGGGAAACCCATACCAAAGTTAGACACAAAAATCTCATTTGTAACTCAAGTTATCATCTTTAAAGCATTGACTGTTAATTCATTGCGGTGACCTTGACCTTTGACACTAAAATGACAAAGTATCATAAGTCATTGATGCCCATTAAAATCGTGGTAATCAGAAGTGTTCGTAATCAGAATTGTTATTTTTTCTTCAAAACCTATTTCAAGAAACCTAACTCAAGAAACCATTTACTTATAACTCACCATTGTAACTTTGACCTTTGGCCTTTCACCCCCAGACCAATCCCAAATTGCCTGTAGCCAAAGGCATTCCCCTACCAAAATTACCCCTGACCCCTTGACCCAAAAGCAACCCCAAAATGCCTGTACCCAAGTGCAGCTCCTGCCGTAGCTAGACACCAAAATCTCATTTTATGGCAAGTTACCATCCGGCAACCATTAACTTTCAACTCACCGCAATGACTTTGACCTTTGACCTATGACCGCAAAGTCAATCCCAACTTGCCTGTACCCAAGGGCAGCCCCCTACCAAAGTTTGACACCAAAATTGTATTTTTAATTCAAGATATCATCCAGAAAAACTGTCCTTTAACTCACCGTGGTGACCTTGACCTTTGACATTTTGACCCCCAAACCATTTCCAATTTGCCTACTCCCAAGGGCAACGCCCTTCCGGAAACTAAGCTGCCCTCCCGGACGGACGGACGCCGAAGGCGATGATAATACCCCTCCAGTCTCTCAGCTGAGTGATTAAAAGGCATTTTTTTGATTATTTCTTATTTTTGTTAACATTTTTGGGCGAAACCAAACCAAAAATCTGTTTTTAATAGTTTAGTGTAAATTGAAAACAACAACAATAATAACAAACCCTATCCCCCTCTAAAGACATCTTTTGCTGCGTCTAAAGATTTTTTTTTTTTTTTTGGCTGCGTCTTATTGATGGTGAAACGTTACAATCATCTAATGATGCGTTTCTAGTTATCACTCAATTGGTGGCCGGTAATGCATGGTAGTTATGGGTAACAATATAAAAACAGATCATGTTGACGTTTAAGGTGTAAAATATAAATAATTGTTTATGAATGGGTAAAGCAACGGCGCTCCTTTGAGCAAAATAACAATTCTAAAACATATATTTTCAACATATGACTTCAATTTCCAATTAACATTTTTCTCTCTATAACCTTACGTCCCTACCCTATCTATCTTATAAGTTAAGTAGAAGAAACACAATCATAATACATCACTGAGACTTAAACCGGCCTTAGATCTGCAAGACGAATTTCTAGATTACAAGACCACGCGATGCGAGCCAGAAGAAGGTAGTTTATTTTTGCAATTCTCGTGTTTCGTACTTAAATCAATAATACTTCTTTCTTGTGAAATTCTCTCTCAACTTTTTTCGATGTTGATATTTTCGTGGGGTTGAATCTGTTTTAAATGATCGAAGCCTCCCTCCAAATTGTTTAGCTCTAAATGATCTACATGTCTAGAAATTCATTTATTTATTTATTTTTAATTAAAATCAGGGTTCTCCGATCTTAATTAGCCCAATCTTTCCTGTAAAAGTCAATTTTTCATAAAGGACTTACAAATTTAAATGGATGACCTTTTTGTCGTATAATCTTTCGTTACGTAGCAAAAGCAGAAAACATTTCGTGTTGTCATATTTCTCCAGAAATCAGGTACCATTGCTTTAAGTGGACACACTAACGGAATAAACGCTACGAATAGCGTCGCTATGAGGTGAGTAAACTATGTTGTGCTCCATGAGCGATGTTGGTTGACGGATCTCAAATAATCGTTGATTTTCGAGTCCCCGATAATGTGCATCGAACTCGAAATTGGCATAAGAGGCTCTAACACGCCAAAGAGGTCATAGTCGTAGTTTTTCATATTGAGGAATACCAGAATACTATAGGGAGGGATGACCAACCCACATGTCACATATCACTTTTGTCCGCATTCTTGTCCAACACTATACGAGTGCCTAATCGTTGGATAAAGTATTTATATACGAAATAAACCCCCAAACTCGTTCGTACATGGTCATGCGACCAAATTCATGTCCTATTGAAATACGTTTTTCAACGATTAGGCGCTCTTTCGTGGTGATACTCAACAAAAAAACTCAAACGGGTTTCGGTGAGGTTGTCATGGTAGAGTATGGAAGAGATGCAGTGCTTCCCATTTATGTATCACTTTGTCCTAAGCCTAAATTTCCCCTTTTCAATATCAGTCAGTGAGGAGGAATTTTAAAAGGGGGTATATAGCTGGTATAAAGTTGAAACGTCTGAATACAAACCACTCGAGAATTGTGTCAAAAAACATACTTTGAACCTAGGCGCGCAAACATTGAACAAACGTGATCTCGTGCAAAGGTAAGACTCCTTGGGATATGTGACCGCAGGGATGTTTGCCAATCAGGGATAACATCGCCCTGTATCTGGGCGGAAGTTTAGGCTGTTTACAGATTGAAGTTGGTAAGCGATTTGTTCATGTTGGTAAACGGCAAACGACAGCTCCTGGTTAACGTTTCAAAGCTGAAGGAAATACAGTTTACCGTATTTACAAAATCAATTGCTAATACCAGTTCACTCTTCGTCCACTCTGTACTTTAGAAACTAAGGACAGGGATGCTTTTCACTGCGACGTCATTGGATTCCGACTTCAGTTTGTTTGGAAGGCTTGTTAGGCGTGAAAGAGTCCTCCAACGCGGCCCGTGAAATCACCATAGCACTCCATTTTGTATAGAACGGTAAGTCCTATACATGTAAACACGGTTTTATTTAGAGTGGTAATTTGAGTGTTGTAGATCATTGATCGCACGCGTTCGACACTAAATTCGTGCAACAAAGTTCCATTCTAGTCCAATTCTGTGTATATCACTTATAATTTTAGATTAGAAAAGCATTTCGATTACAAGTAAAAATTAGACCAATACGTCAAGGATTTGGGCAAAAACGTGTTAATAGCTACTTATATTTTATTTAATGATTGAACTGAGAGTACACTGACGAGCCTGTAAATTGATGAAGGAGGGCATTTGGAGGAGAAGAAACGAGCTGTTTCGGCGGAAAAGCCGAAGCATAGACAGCTAAAAAAAAATCTGGCCACAAGAAATATTTCAGACATCTGATTCAATGTACAGGGTGCATCAAAAAAATGTAATTTAAACTCAATGGGCTTGTGTGTAAAAGTTAAGAAAGTGTATTATGCCATGGCGATTCCATCTTAAAGGGCAGTTCATTAGTTTTCAATTGATACCTTATTGCATCTTTTTCGGTCACAAATGACTGAGCACCAGAGATATGCAAAACAAAGGCCCGAAAAGTATCTTTTCGAATTGGATTGATTGATTTGAATTGAAAGCAGGCCCCCGCATTATGGGCCCGTTGTTTAGCTGTTCTTGTATTAAGCTGCGCCTGAGCAGCTCTACAGTAGTCATGTCTCTCCGTCGGTCGGTCGGTCGGTCGGTCGGTCGGTCGGTCGGTCGGTTTTTCATTAGTTTTTCCTTGACACCTTATGACATCTTTTTTTTTCAGTCCCAGACGACTGAGCACTGGGCATTGCAAAACAAAGGCCAAAAAAGTATTTTTTTTCCAAATGTGATTGCTTACTTGTTTGCTTGATTGGATGATTGAATAGTACATTTATTTCAAAGCGGTACTTTAGAGATGGAAATATATAGTGTTCAGTTTACAATAAGTTGAAACACGATATTACAGGTTAAGTTTAATATCGAATGTTTACACTAAGGACAACATTTACGTTTGGGTGAAGCAAACATGATTTTGTACCCTGACGTAGGAACAGACAATGAAACAGGGAAATGGCTGGGTCCTACTCTTTTTGTTATCTTCACCAGTGACATCGCTAAAACCTTGAGAACCCTATGATAAGCTATGGAGACGACGGTACACTATTCTCCACAATTACATCACCAGGGTAGAGAATACACTGATTCAAACAGTTGTCAACGTGATTAAAACAAACTGGCATCATGGGCATTGAACTGGAAACTTAAATTCAATGCATCTAAAACCCAGTCCATCATCATTTCACGATGAGATCTGCAGACCAGCACCATCCTCAATTAAATTTTCTTGGGGAGCAGTTACACAATGTGGACTCAGTCAAAATTCTGGAAGTCACTTTAGATGCAAAGCTTTCCAACACACAACATATTAGCCTAATGTTCTCTTGAGTAGGGCCTAAACTAAAAAAAGAACATAAAAACAAAATAGTGGGCTGCTAGCTTACTGACTGTGCACGGCGATTCAAATAGCTATCATGTGGTCAGGACTTAACATTTGTGGTGTGATGAGGTTTTTTTTTTATTTTTATTTATTTCTTTGAAATGGGAAACATTCAAATTTCTGTACGTTAATTGGGGTGTGCGATGAGCTTTAATGCAATACTAAACCGCGCATTTTCCAATTTGATAGAGGGGTTATAATTAGGTGAAATGTAAGGACACCTTAACAAAATAGTCTCTGCAGCAAAACAATCGGGAGATCTTGGTATCATTTCTTCTAAAAAGATTCTCTATTTAATTAGTGGCTTGAGTCTCAAGGTAGTGGACGTATGCCGTTCTTTTTTTATGGTGGGAGGGGCACCTTGCTGTTATGTGGCATGCTGCCCGGCTACAGATGGTGGTCCGCTGTCAATGCTGGAACACCAGGCCTCTGGTGTTATGCCGCTGGGTACCGCTGGTTGTCCGCTGCCGGTTTTGAAGCGGCAGGCCACTGGTGGTATGCTGCTAATTGCCGCTGGTGTTCCGCTGGCGCAACCTCGTTCCCGGGGTGTCGAGCAGAACGCGCCCACCACTACCTGCTCTCTCACCCTGGTATTGGATCATTTGCACGTGCAAGATTGTTGAACACGTATACAAATGAGGAGTAGTCTGGTGCCTGCATATACGCTACATTAGCGTTTGTTTTTGTATGCGGTGTCTGGCATAAAAACAGCATCAATTTGTCGCGCCGTGAGTTATAAAAACACGATTTTTGGAAGTTAAAATGTTACAATCTAGCCCGCCAATATGCAGTATCACATTTCATATTAATATGAGCAAACTGGAAAGGAAAGGAGTATTTTTGAGAAGGCGTAGACGTTATAATTACAATGATCGTGAAAATACGTAATGCACATTGGAAATAACAACACCAAGTACACGATATAAATCCATTGCTAGCAAATTGCGGTATCGAATCACGATACAGGAAGAAGATTTCCTATCCAGGGCTTACTATTGGAAACGAGGTTGGAAACAAAGTAAGCACTGGAGACGAGGTTGCCGCTGGCGGATTTGCAGTGGTCTGGTTCCCTGACCTGACAATTTCCACTGACGCCCAGACGTCTAAATTGTAGGCCAGGTAACCACAAAGGCTAAAAATAAACATGACGGCTCTTTTGCAAAGCTCGGTTTCGTTTACGGTTTATCTTTATCATGTATAGCTTTTGTAGCGGGACATTCTATACAGAATGCACTGTAGAGTAAATACCTAGCGCCCCTTAGGCTTATAATGGTATAGCCCATATGCCCTATTGCATTGTGGGAATGTTTAGACCATGCTTCATCATGGCTGCCATTCAGCCATGACCTTTCTATGTTGATGTAAATAAAGATAGTAATCATGTAAAGCCAAGAGGAGTCCGCAAGAGTTCCAATCCCCTCCAACCGAACCTGGTAATGGTCGGTAAGACCGTTACACTGGCGTAGTCGGCAGGATGGGGGAAATTGGACAGATTCTCGTGGATTGTTTTGTGCCGTGAATTCGACATGCTGAAGCAACGTGCTGTGCATCGTGCACATTCCAATGGACACGCCGGTCTGGTCGTGATCATCGACCTTACATCACAAGTTATGTAAATAGTTCTGCAACTTCATGCTGTTGATTGTTTGGCTGATTGTTGCCAGCTGTTGGACATTAATCGTCACAGATCAATCGAGTTAACTTGATTTCGAATTTCGTCTGGAAATTCGCCGTGAAGATCATCATGTGATCGTTTCCATTTTTGTAGAATGTACTGTCAGTTTTGCATGCTATGTACCCTTTTTGCATGTAAAATGTCTGATCGTCCCTTCGTCTTTGGACCCACCTCGTCTCTTCGGACTCTATGTCTGGTCACCCCCGTGCGAACAACTCTCCATGTTAGACTTGTTTTAAGGGAAAAGATATAATTTGTACTGAAATTGATTTCACCTTTTTGCCAGGATTGACAAAGTTGTGAATTTTGAACACTTGTAATTTGTAGGGTTACACATTGATCCACTGAACTGAGAGATTTACTAAGGAGTAAACAAGATTTATTACACTCTTCTTACTGTAAACTTCGTCTAAGGAGGGAGGAGTGTAGCGGTACATTCTATACAGAATGCACTGTAGAGTTAATACCTAGGCTCCTAATGGTATAGCCCATATGCCCTATTGCATTGTGGGAATGTTTAGACCATGCTTCATCATGGCTGCCATTCAGCCATGACCTTTCTATGTTGATGTAAATAAAGATAGTAATCATGTAAAGCCAAGAAGAGTCCGCAAGAGTTCCAATCCCCTCCATCCGAACCTGGTAATGGTCGGTAAGACCGTTACACTTTTAAAGTTCCGATCAAATAAAATGAAAATCACTTGCTTCCTATCATACAGTTATAATCTACAGTTTGATATTTCTGTATGAAAACATTGACTTATATTGTCCTGAAATCTTCAATGTTAGGGACCCAAATAGCACTGTTAGCAGGCGAAGCCGAAATGGAGACCACGCGGAAACTTTTGGAAAATCCCGGTAACCGTCGTCAAATTCAAAATAGTACATGACGCAGCAGAGCTGACCCCTCGTACTATTATATATGAGCTGAGGGCATACTTGATGCACAAAATCGTCATTCAATTACATTTTTTTATATTAAATAAGCATAGCAGGTAAATAAAACTTATTTTACACCTAAAAAAATATCCGGGCGCTATCCGAGTGTATCGACGGTCATTTTCGGAATACTAGGAGGCATTCCTCCCGTTTTAGTCACATGACGTGTATACAAATGTATGTATTTTTGTATTACTAGCGGTTACCTAGTCTTGACCCTAGACGTCAGTGATCAAGAGCAATAGTTGCATTGTCGTGTAGCACTCTTGCATAATTGTTTTTTTTTTACTTTCTCGCACTATAAACGTCTTGGTCATTTCGTAGCAATAAGGGCGGGCCATTTTATGCCAGTAAGACCGTCCGTGCATCATCACCGCAGTATCTCGACCGTTGATTGGTTCCCGGAAAGCGCCGATATGATGCCCAGTGCGTACGCGTACCGCGTGACATATATGTTTACAACCGTCGGGCGAGCCATCGTTCTATTTCTTAATCGCTGATTGGTCCGTAGGAAATCCTTCGGAGAAAAAGTTAAACCGCTGATACGAAATGGGCAAGACGCTGGTCTAATTGTGGTGCCATTAGAGGGCACCCTATTCACGGCCATTATCGATCACTAGCGTCTTGGGCCAAGACCAGCGGTTACCTGACCTAATATTCATTATAAATGGACGGAAGATTTTGGTCTTCAAACCAGACTAGTTTTGCTGTGGCAGGCCACTAGAGGTATGCCGCTGACTGCCGCTGATGGTCCGCTGGTTGGTTCAGAAGCGGTATGCCACTGGTGGTATGCCGTTGGCTGCTGCTGGTGTTTTCTATTGGGTTACCCATAGTATACTGTACGTCGTTGCATTTGTTTTCATTGGGGGGGGGGGGGGTTGCTGGCAGAAAATAAGAGATTTTGATTTCTACAAAAAGTTTAACCGGAATATTTGCTAACATAAATTACGGATTTTTAGATGTCCACTTTTGAGGCGTCAAGAAAAGTCGTCAAAGTATAACTCAAATTTCTGCTAGCAGAAAATTGACATTTTCAAAACGGGTGTTTTGATTTCTAAAATCTCATTTTCTGCTGGGAAAAATTGGGAAAACCGTTTTGTATTCTTTTGGACCATCATAATTTTTGCTAGTAAGAATCTGATTGTTTTCTTAGTTGTCTACTTTTGAGACGCCGAGAAAGCCGTCAGGGTAAAATCCAAATTTCTGCCAGCAAAAAAATGGAGATTTTTAAAATCCGGTGTTGCCATTTCAAAAAACCTAAACAATATGATATTAGAAAATGGGAAAATACAGTTGCCTACTTTTGATGCTCCACTTTTAACGCTCCACAGTATACCGCTGATTCCAGCTAGCGGTCTGCCGGCGGTTTAGGAGCGGCGGGTCACTGGTAGTATACCTTTAGCCTACCACTGGCGGACCGCTGACGGTTTGGGTCGGCGTATCGATGCCGACAAGCCGCTCCCCAGCCACTGGTGATCTGACGGTGATTTGTGGACTCGAAAGCTGTTTGTTTAGGACAAATAGAGCCTGTGATGGTGATTTTTTTAATTGATTCACTCAGACTGTTCCAGTAATTTACACCACGTTCAATAAGGACGTCCGGAAGTATTATATATGGATATTTTTTTTCTGGATGTACTTCGAGTATCGTGTGGATGTATGATTGGTGATAACGTAACAAAAGGTTAAAAAAACAACCAGGTAATGCATTATTCATTTACTTATACATACATTTTACTAAATTTAAGTAGTAAAGGTCTTTTAATCCCAATAGTTTTAGATTTGCAAAAAGGCTAGCATTAGAAATGATGGGAACAGCTCGCTTTTGCAACAACAAAAGTTTGTCACTGATCAAATTAAATATGGGAGAACTAAAGAAATAGGAAGAACAACTAAAATATTGCTTGGAATGAAAAAAAAGGCGATTCATTATACCTAGGCTCTATAGTTTTTGATATCTTGCTTGAGATATCACTTATGTGTTTCTTCAACGTAAGATTTCTTTGGAATAAATTGTGAGTTGGGAATTCAGAAGAATGCGCTGTTGCAGCTGTGGACAGTAAATTAAAAGGGGTATAATTAGTGATGTTGCTTAAAATAGTACCTTTTATTGTCAATAGATATTTTATCATTCAAACGATTTTTGAATTTCATCATAAACTATCAAAGACATTTCAAAAATCGTTAAAACACAGCTTGCAATGAGCATAGTCAAAGTCATGCCAAGTTGGAACGTTGAAACGTTTTGAATACATTTGTGCATTAGGTAGTAACTATTTTAATTAGTTAACAAAACACTTTGAAATGATTCATTCAATCATAAAAAATAATACTCGATTAATGGTTAGTCACTTTCAATATGTCTTTCTCCCCACATTCAACGCATTTTTCGGGCAGCTAATTTTGCCACCGAATTAGGTAAACTTTGAAAAATTAGGTGTTGTCTTTGTGATGATAAACAAAATCTCTGGAATGATCAAACATTCATGGCTAACATTATCCAGTAACATGCCTTCTACTTTGTTTTATACATCATGGAAAACGAAATAAATCTTAACGGTAGTACCAAGCAATAATTCAATACCAAAATTGTATTCACAAACAGATTGTGACTCCTTGGCGTGTGACCAAACCACTCCACATAAAAGTCGGGATTTTCTATTGTTTCAAACAACTTTGAACTTGCCAGGCAACCACACAATGCGAACCACACAACCACAACGCGACCTCGGCTTCGTGCAAAGGTGGCCCCCGGGATATGGGGCGGCAGTGTCGTTAGCCAATCAGGGATAATATTTCCCTGTATCTGGGCAGAAGGTGAGGCTGTTGCAGATTGAAGTGTGTGTGGGCATGGTGTGACTAACAATCAGGTGGGCAGGTTAGGAACAGAGTAAACACCTCATGCACAAAGAGTAATATTCATATCAAATTGAAAAAAAAAAACTTGACGTAACACATATTTCAACATGCAAATGAAAACTTAGGCATAAGAAATAATTACATATTTGAAAACACACAACTTATCATTTCAAATGGTGTCATCATAGTATTTTTTTTTCAATATACAATTTCTGTAACATTTAACTGTATCGGCAGAAATGTTAATCTTAAAAATGTTGTGAAAATGTTTAAAAGGTTTTTGTTTAATATTTCGAGGCCATTTTCAAAACAGGTTGGTCATTTTCACATGTTTAAAACCTCCATGTTTGAAAAGTGTTGTAATGGCATGTATAGTTTCATGCTTTAGAAGTTTCTTTTTTAAAAGTCATTTTTTTTATACCTATAGGTTTCCCGGACAATTTTGGAAAATTTGAACATGAATTTGTAAAAGCAACATTCGTTTTCGTGCGAATTAGAATGAACATTAAAATTCCCTGTTTCTATTTAACAAATGATGATTCTATTTCCATGAAAGTGCATTCAGTCGTAAAAAATATCAGCCTACAATTTCCCGAATGTGCACTGAATTTAGTATATTGACATTTCATTTTAGCGCGAAATCGAATTAGGCAAATCCGCAATCCTGTACTCCTTTTAATTTATCACCAATCTATTCGCTAAATTTGCAGCCAATTTCCTGCGTACTGCTATTTAACATAGGCCTGTGCCTGGTCAAGCATTGGAATTCATTTATGCGTTGACAAAAGTAACACATGAGGAATGTTTGATTGAATTATTTGATGGATGTTTGAATATTCAGGATGATTGAACTAAAACCAAGCGGTGTAGCCTTTTGAAACATACGGTTCCAACTATCGTAATAAATCCTTTATAAAAACCTAATCTGAAGACAATCGTTTCTCTTTTTTTGTTCAGCATTTGCCACAATCGTATCATATAACCAACCAATCTAACCGATAAAATGAGAAAGAACTTTAAGAAATACAGAATGACATAAAAACACAACGAACCAACAATAAAAGGTCCCCAGATCCCATGGTACACGTGACACGTCATTGTGGGGTGGGGTGATGTGTTCTCAAAGGAACATCACCCCACAAGTACGGTACGGTCAGAGCGCGCGATCCGAACGTGCAATGAATGAATAATGAATAT
Source organism: Patiria miniata (assembly GCF_015706575.1). Taxonomy (NCBI): domain Eukaryota; kingdom Metazoa; phylum Echinodermata; class Asteroidea; order Valvatida; family Asterinidae; genus Patiria; species Patiria miniata. The sequence continues at coordinate 19,140,418 of NW_024037051.1, forward strand.
TAAGCAGGCCATCTCGAGCTAGCTTGACCAATCAGTGGGCGTATGGGGTCACAAGGTCTTACCGTGTCTAGGTTCCTTGCTGTATGTTTTTACAATAGCGACGATCTTTTCGCGTTGTGAAAAATGGAAGTCGTTGGAAACATTAAGTGTACATCGAATTCTTAAAATATTAAAGGACATCACGTTCACGAGGTTTTTGTTTTTTTGTAGATGAAGGTTTATTCTTTTCTTTGATTACCTCAACATTTTGGAGACTTTCGTCGTTGTCGGAAAAAACATGAAAATTGCGAATTCTGTACCAGTACCTGGCTACTTTGAAATACCCCACCCCCATGGTAACATACACGTATGAAGCGTATTTCCGTGTACGAAACAAATGTCGTCCGTTCATTTCTATACGACGTGTAGTGGGCGATTTGCATAAAATGTGCAGGATATTGCCAGCCGCAAGTTAACAAGAGACGTGGACATTTCTTTGAAAAGGTTTAAGACAAAAGCAGGGGATTCAGTTTCAGGCCCATCACGCAATTGCAGCGCCAATGTTCATCCCAAATTGCCCTTGATCATTCGAATTCGTTCCCACTCTGTACAGTGCCTGGCTACTTGAGAAATACCCCCATTGTAACGTACGTGTTAAGACGTGCGCTACAACATGAGCCCCTTTATTTGTATACGATATATTATGAGCCGGGGCTGCAGTGAGCGATTTGCATAAAATGTGCAGGGGGGTTTCCAGCTGCACGTTAAAGGGGCACTAAGTCCTGAAATCTCCGAAAATGTCATGTTTAGGATTGTAACTACTTATCCTATTTCAAACATCTGGTTGAGGTCTTAGCGTTTCCGAGAAAAGACGAAACATCCCCGGTTGTGTACATCGGACACGACGAAGTACGAATACGATTTATTTCCTGTTGTTTTCAATGTACACGTTGTGTGTGTCTATACAGCACCGTTGACAAATCGCCAATGCACACAATTTGGTTTCTCACACGTCCGCAAAAGACGAACACCTTACAGATGAAATCACAACTAGCACCCGATCAGCTTGACTTTTTGGGGTCGCAAAAGTGGACCCCGAAGGTCGTTCTCTCACGCATAATACAGGAATAACACAAAACGCCCAGTTTTTAAAGGATAGTTGAGTGGATGATTATATCCTACTTTAAAGGTTTTTCTTTCGATAAATATCATTTCTTGCAAAGCCCGTTTTGTAGCCCAATTGTGCTGTTCCAGGACGTATAGTGTCCCGCTTAGCCAGGGGCGTGTTTTTGCGACTGCGACCAGCAAAATTGTTAGCAGCATGTTTGTGACGTCAAATTGATAACCAGAAACATGTTTACACATGCGCACAAAACGCTGAACCGAAAACCGTGTCAACAAGTTGTAAACAAACATGGCGGATATTTTGACAACATTAAGGTGTCCACGGCCAGTCCCGGCGAAATTCGGGATAATACCAGTTGGCTTGAAAAATGTATAGACATTTTATAACAGGCTACTTAAAATGTACAAACTCACGATGTACGTTTTACAGATAAGCATTGTTGTTGTTGTTGTCGATCACATCATAACTGACGCTTCGTGGTTCGCATGATGGAATGCCAATAGGATCTCTTTAGAGCTTGCTTTGCTGAATGACATGCCGGTTAAAATCTTCACCTGATCGACCATCTGAGCCTGGGTCGTCCTGGCTTTCGACTTCCCTTAACTCTTCCCTGCAATAATTACAATCTCCATTCACTACTTCTAGCTTATTGATTTAATGATATTCATCACCGTTGTAAGCTCGTGGAGTTCATACGCCAGACACCAACAAACTTAACTAAAACTAGAGTTTCGCGTTTGTTGAGTTACAAACGCAGAGTGGTCGGGCGGACAGCCTTTTCATTATACACTGCCCAGTTAAGTTAGGAATATATGTTTATATAGAAAAAAGGATCACGAAATTAAATCCCTTCAAGTACAATCAATGTTTCAAAAAGATATCTTTAACGGTGTGATACATTTTAGTAAACATATTCTATGTGCACAAAAAGTTATTTCAGTCAAAAATGGTTAGTGAATACTGATAAAGTTCGGAGAGGATAATTTTTCATTGCGAAGTTAAAATAACGTATGAAAACATGGGAAATATAATTGTTTGTATTAATAACACCTAACTTCCGGTTTGATGACGTATCGATATCACCTAACTTCCGGTTTGATGACGTCACAGCATTAGAGATCCAAAGGTGAACATTGTAATGGATATCATTATTTGGACTTCGAAGATACGACAGGGATCAAATGATAGAATTAAATTAAAAATATGATCTTTTTCAAATTCTCCTTAAAGTAACTTCGGGTCTGATGACGTCATGAATTTGAAACCTTGCCAAGTTATCTGTGGTTAATCAGAGAATGTCAAGGGGCGATTTGGTAAAATTTGGACGGATGGTTTTACAATTAAAGAAGGGAAACTCTATTTTATGTGCCGATAGGGGGTGCCCTTTCGGATGATGACGTCATCACACTGTTTTTTACGTCTTGCATTCCTTACTTAACACTTTCATAATATATATGTCTGTAGTAAAATCCTTCCGCTTTTGAGTTATATTCAGTTTTTATTTCACTTCCGGTAACACCGGAAGTAAAGGTCAAGCGGTTTTGCGTCCGGGAACACGAAATGTTTCCCACGGCATAGTCTACAACCTCACAAAAAACGAACACGATACTCTATTTAGTTCAAAAGATATAACACAAACTATTTTGTCAAAATTCGCCCTTAAATCGCTTGTAATTTGATACCTGATGACGTCATGATGACGAAACAAAATTTATAACATTTTCGTAACATGGTACAAGTTCACACAAGGTTTTGTGATCATACCGTGAACCGTTCGGAAGAAATGCTGCTTTGTTTTGATGTCAGGCTAACGTCTTCATTTTGAATTGACCTAACTTTGACCTTCCGGTAGACCCGGAAGTAAAGGTCAAGCGAGTTCACGTACACGACAAAAACTGTTAAGCGATTAATGGTCTATCTGATTACAGAATACAAACATCATTGATTGTTTAGTTCAAGAGTTATAGGCGAAAGTATTTGGTCACTTTTTCAGATAAAATGACTTGTAATTTGACACCTGATGACGTAATCATGACGTCAGAGTAATATGCACCACTTCGGATGAGGGTCGAAATATATTGAAAGTTACAAGTTCATACCATATACCGTTTAAGAGAAAACCCATGGAGAAGTATTGTCCGAAAAAAAAAAAAAAAAGAAAGAAAGAAAGAAAGAAAGATTAATTGTAACAGATCCAAAGAGTGGTCGGGTTGTGCCCGACCACTCAATCAGTTTTGATGTTATGTCCCCAGATCCAATCGACACAGTATAACAAGACCAATGCAGTCAGGGGACTGACGATATCGCCACGTCATCGGCGGCTGCAGATCATAAGACATCTCAGCAAGAGGAGCAGAAGACTGGCAAACCAGATAATCCCTGACCGACACACGTCCAGTGGATGAGTTCACAGATCCCAGCAGCAAACATCCGTTAGCAGCATCGATCAGTGCAGCAACTGGTTCTTTTGGAGGGGAAGGTTGCTGAGCAGCACGGACCAGTGGAACAGCAGCTGGTAGACGTCACTGTATCAACGTCATCAGAACGGACAGAATCGGCAGAATTACAATCTAACTCAGTTACATGACGCGGACCTGTGCAACTCCCGATTTAGAGCAATTGGATGATTCACATCTACACAGTCCTCAAGAGAGGACGACGATACTGACTGGGCAGAGACTGCAGGAGTCGGTTGAAGATCTTCGTAGAACTCAGCCTTCGACGACGCGAGCAGTAGAGGAAATGAAACCGAACAATCGTCATGCGATGTCATCACCTGAACAACGGAGACTTAGACAGGAGACTGACAATCCAACCGGACATCCGTCGCATGAACAGCACTTGACTGGCGACAAAAGGCATTTCGTATCACCTGTGCAAATGGGACACGATCAGGTTTCAAGCTCAGGTTCACAAAGCTTAGCTTCAGCACCTCAGAGAAGCGAATCATCAGTATCTGCGGTACAGAAATACGGGTCTAATGGGTCACAAGTTCAAGTGGACCTCAATGTCGGCGGAGACAACGATCCTATCTTTTTTGGTCCTGTTACCAACAGTACGGTGAATGTCAATAAATATGTGACTGTCACAGGAAACAGTCAAGGTAAGTGAGTATTGTGACCCATGGGTATTCATAAAAGAGGGGAAATTATTGCATGTCAAGTGTGACTGTTGGTCAAGAAAACAAAATATCTGACAGTATTCTGATTAAAATTGTTTAACTAGCCATGCCCTTGATATTGAGGTGCCATGTGCTGCTTTATTTTTTCAGAGCTTCCAAGAGTGCCTTTACAAACAGACGTAACAAGGCAGGGCTGCAAGGACAGCGCCATGACAAAAATTCTCTGGACAGCCATGACTGACATCACTAAAACACACGGGTCGGAATATTTACGTGAGCAGGTCTCTGTTTTCCTAAAATTATGTGGCACAGAGCTTGAGCTAATAAAATCTGGGTCTGTCACATTCGTTGTTCGCATCATGAGTCGGGATGGTGCGAACAAACTCTGGAGTTTGTACACCACTGGAGAACTCGCCAGGAAACTGACTGAGATTCTCATCACAGATGAACTGACAACAGAAGATAAGAGTGACTTGGCTATCCAGGTGACTATTCTGGAAAGCGACTACGAACAGGCTTGCAGATTCTTTGACGAGTTGGAAAAAAACCCACAGAAAGGTAGCTATGCTGTACAATGAAAAGTGCAATTAAAGTCTTTTTTTGCAAAAATTATTTTTAACATTAATGCTCCATTGCCGAATATTTACTTCTTTTCTTACAGATGAAGAGGACTCAAGCGGCATGGCAGAAGTACAGCATACACAACTAGAAGAAAGCAGCACAGCAACGACGGCTTACAGTAGCGATCCAGCTGAACACGCTGCTGGCAGAGGTAAAGAAAAGTTAAAGACATTGTATATGACCACAGGTAACTATGCACAAACGGTCTAGTGACACGAAGAAGATATTAATGCCCAAGCTAACGTTGGTTCAGGCTGGTGACGAGAAAATGGTAACATTATATGGAGATATTTTTAGCCAGAAAACGGCGGAGGGCAATCCGATTAAACTGGCCATTCTGACTGGACCAGATGATGAGCAAAAGTCCATTATTTTGGAAACATTGCGTATAATTGGGCAACTGACTCCAGTTCCAATAACTTCAAAATTGTTACGGTCCTGCAACTGGAAGCCATGAAACAAGAGTCTGACTTTATTGACTCGATCTATGCTCAACTGTTGGGTCCAGACACAGATATTGACAGAGTTGACTTGGAGTCATTTATTGACACAAACCCTCACAAAATGCTTGTCCGCCGAGATGGGTTTGATAAATTCATGAGCAAATTTAAATGAGTACAAAGTTGGTTCTGTTCTCCAACTCCTCGATCGAATGGCAGCAAAAAAATACGGGTACTTGTAACCACACCACGCTCTTACATACACAAGTTCATGACCAATACATTGGTCCAGGAGCCTGTTACTCATGTGACAGCTTCAGAGATCGCTCAGGTATGCTGTGGTCATTGTCGAGACATTCAGCACTACCTGATACAATGTCACGCCTATACAGTGGTGCAATGAAATACATATTCATACGAAATGCAGATATGTTACAAGAAGATTGCCTTTGTAATATAACATTATATGATGTTTTATGTTAACTTTCTGTAAAATTTCATGTATAACCCGTACGTATCGGACTACGTTCACATGCAATTTTGACCCATTCAGACTGATAGTTTTATCAATAATGAGACTTCGAAAAATGCACCTTTATGATGACGTCACGTGCCCTACGATGACGTCATCTTGACAACACTTTTCAGTGCACATTTTTGCATTGTGGTACTGAAGTTTGAAGCCAATCCGATGAAAGAAAGTGTTACATTTTGGAAGCGGAATGAATTTGTAATTATATCAAATAAATCAACCGATGTCGTCATGATGATGTCATTTTGGAGTTTGCATACTAGTACCATTATCTAGGTATTCACCAAGTTTTATGACGATCGGACTTTCCCTTATATGTGTTTTCAAAAATCGCATTTTTGCTGACGTCATGATGACGTCACATTCTTTCAAAATTGTGTGTGTATACCTATTCCCTAACAAACTAAATACAAACAGAATTTTGAATTTTACATGTTGCGTTCGTGAGACATGGCTTAAAAAAACAAAAATTCATATAAAATCGCACAATGACGTCTTAGTGACGTCATTTCAATTTTTACCTATAACACATCCCGGTCTACCTACATACAGAGTTTCAACCCAATTGAACTTACGGTTCTTTAGATACAGGACTTTTAAATATGCACATCTAAAATGCCAAGTTTCATTAAAATTGAAGTATGTTCAGGGTCAAAAGTGGGGTCCAGAAAAGTCAAATGTGCAAAGTCAATGGGATTTGGGAAAGAAGAACAAGAAGAAGAAAACAAGAGATCTATGACTGTTTGCAACAGCTTTTCCGCATAATTTTTTTTTTTCTGTCAACAGTATAACGTCCCATGTACTACGTTTCAAAGTATACAGTACAAGAATTGTTTAATTTAGCATGTATACTAGTCTTTCTTTCTGTCTATATTTTTCGGTTTTCTTTTTCTTTTTCCCTTCCCACTCTTTTCTTCCCTTTTTTTTTTATAGATTTTAGTTTGGCGGAGCGCCCCTTTGCCCCCCCCCCCTCCGGATCCGCCATTGTCCTATGTGATACACAAAGACAAACTATACCTTCGAACTAGTAATGCTTTATTCAAATAGCGGTTGCAACAGCTTTTCAGTGATATTAAGAAGCAAAATAAAACTTGGGTTTTTTTTGCAATGAGATCATAATACAATAATGCGTATCTAGGAAAAAACTTTATTCCCTCTATAATGTTATGCCGATGTTAATGAGGTCACATCAAAAAATCACGATGGTGCATAATATTGATATACAAAGTGCGTTAATCGAGTAAATGAAGTTCTAACTTCTCAAAACGTAAATACAGATTTCGCCAAACTTCCCCTAGCCACTACTCTGTATATCATACTTGTCGATATTGGTCTGTTACGTGGTTTTCAATATTTTGCATATTAATCCCAAAGTCCACAAGGCAGGAGCTCTTAACCTTTTTTTTTAACGAGCCCCATGTGTTGAAAGTCAGGTGACTTACGAGGATCACGACACAATTAACATGAATCCCACCTTATTAAACGAACAATGTTAATATTTTTATTTCAGGGCCGGGCACGATGTCTACCGTTATCGGAGCTCTGCTGGATGTCTCTGGCTCTATGAAGGACAGCTTTTGCGACGGAGTGAATATAGAGGGAGAGACGCCACGGTGGGCACAATCAATATTTACCGTGATTGACGACCTAGTTAAGCACGACGTATCAAACGCTAATCGCGTTTTTGCAGTCGGTTTTGGCGCGAGCAAAGGAAAAAACATATTAGACATTCTAGGGACAATTCAGGAGGTCCAGAGACACCAGAGCGAAGAAGGCGCCGATAGAGGCCCTGCTGAATACCAGACCATTGAAAAGGTCCTCCGAATACTGGAGTCAAACGGTGCGCGGACAATCAGAAAATGGGCGGAGAAAGATACGATAAGATGGGCAGTATCTGAAAACGAGGCGCAGTTAATCCTTGAGAAACTTACATCAGACAAAGAGTTTAAAAGAAAGTTTGTTTACGGTTATCTTCCTGAAGCTTGTCGTGACTGGGAAGTCCCTCGAGTAGGAGGCCTTGTCGGCCCAATATTAAGTGTTTTCTTTTCAGTTATTCAACGTGCGTATTCATCCGCCGCTAGTTCATTCGTCCAGGCTACTACTAAAGACATCAAAGAAGTTGTCACAAAGGCTATGACCTCAAAGACAGACGATGACTTCAATGACCTAAATGAAAAGTTGATGGAAGATGTTAGTACGAGATCTGTGTTTAAAGCACAAGACGCGGCAAATATAATTCACGGATGTATTGACGAAAAGGAGCTCACGACTGAAAGAGCGCAGGAATTACTGAAGATTGTCGAGCCATTTATTTATGGTAGGACACCGTTATATGCAGCATTAGGAGAGGCATTGGGCTTACTTTCCCGGTCAGTTATCACATACCCAAACCATCACAGATTACTGTTTATCCTGTCTGCCGGATGTCCAACAGATTATGGCAGTATAACAAGAATGCAATCGCAGCTCCAAGATGCCAAGGTCACCGTAGTGAGTTGCTATATTTGCAGATCATCACGTGTTGAACCCCGGCGACTTTACAGCGTTGTTGATGAAGGCTGGGAGGAAGGGGTCAGATTACTGTTCGATCTGAGCTCCAAGATACCAACAGAGTTCGTCACAAGGGCAGTCTTCATCAAACACGGATGGCAGATCGATATAACTAACAACGAGACCAAGCTGTTTTTGCACGTTAATCATCCTGACCACTTGAAAGATGCCTGTAGCTTGGCTCGAAACGCTGTCTGTTTCCAGGATTCATTGTCCGATTTGCTCGCGTCAGTTGATCTTGATATTTACATCAACCAAAAGAACTCAGGTTTCACAGCACATGAACAGGTGGGTGCCACCTCCTATGCAAACGCTTCAGCAGCAGTCCTACATCTCGCCATGCACAGGATTCTCGGCCGAGACGGTGGGTATCCAGACTTTTATGAGCTTCGAGACGTCATGGTAAACCGGTACGGAGTTGAAGGGGCCAACACCCTCCGCGTTTTACAGGAAGTCTGTCCGCAATACAGATTACGATGTCAACAGGTTGATGTCAATGGAGCCAAGAAAGCCATAGCAGCAAAGCGTCCGGTTGTGGTAAGGTTTTGGCTCACTGACGAGGAATGGACCAAGTTCGGAGGATTTTACCGGAAGAACCCAACAGGCATTCTGAAAAAGCGCGACCTCGACATCAGTAAAAGGAGACCATATGCCAGGCGCAGTGAACACGCAGTCGTGTTGACAAGTTTCAACAGCGAATGCCTTCGTCTAATGAATTCATGGGGAGACAACTGGGCAGATATTGGATTCTTCAGAGTTGAAAACGATGAGGTGCTTGGTCTGGAGTTCTTCGACGTTTATTGGACATTGAACGATTTGAGCCAGAGAGAAAAAGATAATTACGATGTCCATGGATCACAGGTCGCTGAGAAGCTTATGAAGTCACTGAAAGGTCTACAATTATCAGTTTTCACGTGCCCTTCATGCCGCCAGACTTCAAAGGTTACCGAGTTCACAGGCACTTTGTCGCGGGCCAGATGTCCCAAATGCATGGGCGAGTTCTCGAGTCAAGATGCAGACGGAAACATTCTGGCATTGAACGTGTACCTCACCTCGCTCAGCAGATAGACTTATCGCGATAATGTTGGAATATAACCAGGTTACTGGCCAATATCAGATAGGGTTTTACAAACAGAAGTTGCTGCAAGGCCGTTCAATGTCGCCATAATACAAGTTTATGCACCAACAGTAGATTATAAAGAGGAAGACATTGAACAATTCTAGGCAGGCGAAGCTTGCAAGCAGGTGAAACACTCCGACACTTTGATTAGGATGGCTGATTTGAATTGCAAAGTTGGTTCACAGAAGGAGGGGAACGTTGCCTGAATTTACTGCCTGGGTGAAAGGAAAGAGAACGAAAACAGGTTCATCCAGTTTTGTGAGGAACATAAGCTGATTATAGTCAATGTGGTCTTCAAAAAACTTCCCAAAAGACACGTGATCAAGCCCAGGATACATTTTTTTTATCGTAATCAGATTATTATTATGATCAGCCATAAGTATAAAAACAGCGATACAAATACACACGTACCAGGGTGCACCCATCGGATCCGAACACATGTTACTTGTAATGAAAATATCAGTGAAACTGAAAATTCCAAAGATAAGTAGCAGAGAAGTGCCAAAACCTTGTCAAATTAAGAGATGTAGAAATCAGAAGCATGGTCAGTCGTACTATACAGAGCAAGAATTCAGTTCTTAATGTGGAAAGAGAAAAACACGTACCAGCAGAAACGGCCATTGAGGAGAAATGGAAATGTGGTAGAGACAGTATGCTTGAAGCAATGGAAGAGGTTCTTCCGAAGAGGCAACGAGTGAAAAAGCAGAAGTGGATGACAGATGAGATCCTGGAGTTGATGGAACAGAGACGAACAAAGAGAAGAAAATCTCCAGAGTATAAAGAAATAAAGGGGAAATGCAAAAAAGCAAAAGAAGAATGGTTTGAGGAGAGGGTGAAGAGCTGGAGTTATATGAAAAGAAACAATACATGATGTCACTGCTACAGATTGTCAAGAGATTCACCGACAAGAAAACAGGAATCAAGAACGATGGGCAGAGTACATCAGAGACCTGTATGATGACCCTAACAAAGAAGAACAGGAAACATTAAGAAGAAAATGGAGAAGGCCCGCCGATAACAGCTGGAGAGATAAAAGATGCGATTTAGAAAATGAAGAGCAACAGAGCACTCGGATCGGATAATATCACAACGAAATGTTTACAAGCCCTAGATGATTCTAAAATTGAGACTCTGACTGACCTGTGCAACAGCATTTACTCATCTGGACACATACCAAAACAGCTAATGAGGTCAACAGTTACTAGCATGTCAAAGAAAGCAAAGGTACCAGAATTTGGCGACTACAGAACCATCATCCTAATGAGTCTCCGAGTTTTACTACACAAAAATGATCAAAGAATCGAAGATGACATCGATATCAATCAGACTGGATTTTAACCTAACATTGGCACCAGAGAAGGATTATTCAACCTTAAGACAATCATTGACAGTTAGCAATTCATAAACCAGTGTACATCTGCTTTTGATTATACCAAAGTGTTTGATCTGATTATACCAAAGTGTTTGATCGGGTGTACCAAACAGAAGTAGTGAAATTGCAGAAAAACGTCAACATTAACAGCAACGACTTCAATCTCATACAGTTTCTGTACTGGAACAAGACATCATGTTATGTGTGAGGTTAGAGGATGGTCGCTCCGAAGGCTTTCCTATCAAAAGAGGAGTACGTAAGGGTGTCGTATCTCCCAAGCTGTTCAACATTTATACAGTGCAAACATTTCGAGAGATCCAAGATCTACCAGCATGTAAAATAGGAAGCAGAAACATCAATAACCTCCGCTAGCTATGCTGCATCGGTTGCAGAGACTGTAGACTTCTTGATATCAATCGTAACAAAGTACGAGCACAAGTAACACATGAGTACTCCACATGAACCCGAGAAAGACTAAAGATATGGTAGTAAGCAGAGACACGCAAACTCCTAGAATACTAGAATACGAATCAACGGATTGTATCATCGAGCAAGTAAACAAATCATCTTGGCCATACAATCACACCAGATGGACGTTGTGAAAGAGAGATAAGAAAGAGAATTGGCATAGCGAAAACGAACTTTCTGAATATAAAAGTTCTACTTACAAGTAGCAACTTAAACCTCAAATGAAGACTACTGGACTATACATCAAGAATCCATTAAAGGACTGGAAGCGCTGGCATTGTGGGGCTTTACAGAAACATGCTGAAAATATACAAGGATCAAGTCACAAATGAGGATGTTCTGGTCAAAGTAAACATAAAAAGACTAATGAACAACATAGAACAAAGAAAGTTACAATATTAGCAGACATCTTGGGGTGGAGCGGCAAGACGTATGAGGGATTTGTGAGAGACCAGCACATAATGGAAATCTCTGATTGCTCACCTGCTGGCAAGCGGAAAGCTCCTATACTTAACGCGATTAAGAACATTGGGCAAACGCGTTCAATTGTTTAAACTGATTTACCTCCTAAGGTCGATGATAGAGCCCTCTATTGTTCAGTGGACCTTCAATCCACATAGAGGGTCTCACCACGGTGGTGGGAAAGGCAGTTGGAACTGTGAGAGAACTGGTTTTCCCCCGATAAAGCAGCAAACATTTACTGATGAGAGCTTACAGACTGTACTCTGTTATAGGTAGGTTGTATCATCAACAACAGATCCCTGACCAAAGTGTCTTATTTCGTGATCAATCTGGAAGCATTGTATTGCTTGTGCTCAGCTTTCACACCTGTAAATATGCATGTATAATCTCAAATCATGAAAAGAACAGATCATTATCCTTGATTGATTTGGAATAATTAGAAACTGAATGTCAATGAGTGTTAATGTTTTGATTCAGTACATTTGTTTAAATTTGACCCATTTTACAGCTTGCAATATGTGTGAGGTTTAATCTGAGATAGATCAGGTAACCAAGCTAATAATTCTGTAGCTCAGTTTTGCAACATTGCCACACAATCTACACTTTGAGCATGTGGACTGTCAAAGCATTTATATCTACTTGTATCATGATTAATTATACAGTTAAAACTGTTGCTAGTATGTACATACATGTACCATGTATGCTAATGATTCGTATGATTTTAAGTTTGGATATGTGTAAACAAAGATTCTGTAATAATATTTTGCTACATAGAATACGCACTGATATGTCGAGTTACATTGTAATTCTCAAATGAGCACATTTGCCTTTGTGTCTGAAGACGATGATCATTGAAGGCATTGTGTATGGAAACATAACTATGTTGAATTTGCAAGATTGACGTTGTCAGTGTTATTTAAAAGGAAAGGGAAAAATGTATTTTTGGTTGGGAATGTAATTGCTTGTATTGTATTACTCTGGACGTAGTAAAATTTGCAAGTGTAATTTCCTTTTGACAATATTCAGTGGAAGTATCTATATAGTAGAAGTGGACGTTATGCATGAGCTATGTATACGTTGAATGTCAAGTTTGTTTATGTCTGTTCTTTTTCTAGACTATGAAAGTGTATTTTGAAACACAGTTGTATTAAGTAAGCAAGTCATATATTGCAAGTACATGTAGATTGTGCATCAAAATTTGCTATATTGGATGAAGTGTAACCAATATCAATTCCATGCAGTTTGATGGAAGTGCAGAGAAAGGACTCTTATTTGTAATAATCAATTAAGTCATTATGAGTATTGTGTTGCTTGTGACATGCAGATGATGTCAATATTAACTGTTTTCTCAATATGTTCAGTGGTTACAATTATTAGTTTAATGAATTATGGGTTTGGAATTGAAGAAAATGTCTCACAAATTCAGATTTGTTATGTCTGATGCGTTAGATTAAACTGTCTGTTGCATGTATATCTGCGATCGGTTTAGGTGAAAAGTTATCACCTAGACATTGTACTTAAGTTCCAAATCGTAAAGGAACAGTTATTTAGAGTTACTGCAGATTTGTTTGTGAAACTGCATTGTTAAAAGTTAAGCCCAGAAGTTATACATGTCATGATGTTAACTATGGCGAATATTTTTTGTGAGTAGTTCTGGGCGAGTAATGGATTTTTTTCTACTCCAGTACTCACAAGATATCACTCACAAACAGTCGAGTACTTACGAGTAGTTAACCGAAATCCCATGAAAGCAGGAAACAGGAATACATTGGTATGACGTGAAGTAGATATCCCTACTGTTCGGCATTTTGGGTCATTTACTGGAATATATAGTTTTGTGGACAAAATGGAATCCCAAGGAGAGAGACGTTGAGGGAGTGGTTCCCTGTCTGCAGGGGACGTATTAAGCCGTGAACCCTAAGCCCTCAATTGCTACTCGCTAGTACCTGCTTCTACTCGTGCTAGTAGAAATGTAAGTTTTACGCATACATTGTGTGTAAAGTTTGTTAATGTCAGTTCTTTTTCAAGACTACGGAAGTGTATATAAAGACACAGTTGTAGTAAGTAAGCAAGTCATATATTGCAAGTACTGTAGGCTGTGTATCAACATTAAGTTTATTGGAGCAAGTGTACTTAATTTCAAAATTCCATGCAGTTTGATGTAAGTGCAGAGGAAGGACTCTCTTTTGTAATACATTTGTAATCAATTCAGTCACCATGTGTATTGTGACATGCAGATGATGTCAATATTAACTGTTCTTTAAGAAAGTGTTCAGTGTTAACAAGTTTTAGCATAATGTATTATGAGTTTCGATTTGTAGAAAATGTCAGAAAAAAATCTGATTTCTTATGTCAGAAGAGTTAGATAAAAATGTATGTTCCATGTATATTTTTCATTGGTTTGATGAAAAGCTATCACCTGGAAATTGTACTGAAGTTCGAAATCTGAAAAGAAAAATTGTTTAGAGTTTCTGCAGATTTGTTTAAGAAAATGCATTAGTTAAGCTCAGAAGTTATACATGTTATGATGTTAACTATGGCGTTTATTGTTATAAGTAGTTCTGGGCGAGTAGTGGTTTTTTTCTACTCTAGTACATACAAAGAAATTATTCATAAATAGTCGAGTACTTGCGAGTAGTTAATTCAATTCCCAAAAAAACAGAAAACAAGATATACATTGGTATGACGTGAAGTAATTACTTACAAGCAAATAGCGTGCAGGTCACACCAAATTCTTAAGCACTGAGCTATCCTTACTGTTCGACATTTTGGGTCATTTATTGGAATATATAGTTTTGTGGACAAATGGAATCCTAGGAAGAGAGACGTGGGGGAGTGGTTCCCTGTCTGCAGGGGACGTATTAAGCCGTGAACCCTAAACCCTAAATTGCTACTCGCAAGTACCTGCTTCTACTCGTGCCAGGACGTGTACTCGAGTAGATGAAAAACCACGAGTAGAGCAACGAGCATCAAAGTATCGCAAGTACTCGAGTAATCGAGTTACTCGCCCAGCGGTAGTTTTAAGAAAACTAATGTACCCGTATTGTTGTTTCATAATTAGATTTTGTTTAAGAGAGGTGATTGTTAAAGGAAAAGTACACGTGTATTTTTGTGGACAATAATTGTTTGTAATGTATTACTATTAACTAGTGTGATTCTCCTATGAGCATGTTCAGTGGAAGTATCTAGAAGAAATGTAAGTTATGCATACATTGTGTGTACAATTTGTTGATATCATTTGTTTTTCAACACTACGGAAGTGTATATAAAGACACAGTAGTAGTAAGTAAGCAAGTCATATATTGCAAGAAATGTAGGCTGCTGTCAACATTAGGTTTATGGAATCACGTGTATTCGAGTCAAATTCCATGCAGTTTAATTGAAGCGCAGAAAAAGAACTCTCTTTTTAAAATTCAATTCAGTCACTCTGTGCAACATTATGCTTAGATCATTATCTAAAAATACATGTTGTATGGCTTGTCGTCGTTGCATTGGCATAATAAAATGTTGCTCTTTAGCTAATGAAAGAGTAGTTCATGGCTATACTGTAGAAAATATGATTTTTGTCTTTGCAAAGGATGTGAAAGGAAAATTGGTGAGGTAAGATTTCAATCAATTAAGACGGGAAAAGAAATAAAGATTGAAGATAATGGATTTGTAATGTGAGTGAATGTTTTGTGTGATTTCATACGAAACTGTTCTGCCGAGGTGATCCTGTTAAGATTGGGGTTCTATTTTGAATAATTGAACGCACCCTGAAAAAGGGGTGCCCCAAGTCAAAATAGCATTTTTTATAACGCCTCGACGGATATTTTAGCTATTTTCTAGAGTTATCTGATTAATTAAACAAAATCAAAATTTGTTTCACACTGCCCAGTTCAGGTATTTATTTACACACGAGCAAAGGCAATAAAAGATTTAAAAAAATAAATAAATAAATAAAGATAAATAAATAAATAACTAGAGTTTCGCGTTTGTTGAGTTACAAACGCAGAGTGGTCGGGCGGACAGCCTTTTCATTATACACTGCCCAGTTAAGTTAGGAATATATGTAGAAAAAAGGATCACGAAATTAAATCCCTTCAAGTACAATCAATGTTTCAAAAAGGTATCTTTAACGGTGTGATAAACTTCAGTAAACATTCTATGTGCACAAAAAGTTATTTCTAGTTTGATGACGTCATCAGTCAAAAATGGTTAGTGAATACTGATAAAGTTCGGAGAGGATAATTTGTCATTTTAAAATTAAATAACGTATGAAAATATGGGAAATATAATTGTTTGTATTAATATCACCTTACTTCCGGTTTGACGAAGTATTTATAACACCTAACTTCCGGTTTGATGACGTCACATCATTAGAGATCCAAAGGTGAACATTGTAATGGATATCATTATTTGGACTTCGAAGATATGACAGGGATCAAATGATAAAAATAAATTTAAACTTTGATCATTTTCGAATTCTCCTTAAAGTAACTTCCGGTCTGATGACGTCATGAATTTGAAACCTTGCCACCTTATCTGTGGTTAATCAGAGAATGACAAGGGGCGATTTGGTAAAATTTGGACGGATAGTTTTACAATTACAGACGGGAAACTATATTTTATGTGCCGATAGGGGGCGCCCTTTCGGATGATGACGTCATCACACTGTTTTTTGCGTCTTGCATTCCTCACTATACACTTTCATAATATATATGTCTGTAGTGAAATGCTTCCGCTTTTGAGTAATATTCAGTTTTTATTGCACTTCCGGTAACACCGGAAGTAAAGGTCAAGCGGTTTTGCGTCCAGGAACATGAAATGTTTCTCACGGCATAGTCTACAACCTCACGAAAAAACGAACACGATACTCTATTTAGTTCAAAAGATATAACGCAAACTATTTTGTCAAAGTTTGCCCTTAAATTGCTTGTAATTTGATACCTGATTACGTCATGATGACGTAACAAAATGTACAACATCTTCGTAACACGGTACAAGTTCACACAAGGTTTTGTGATCATACCGTGAACCGTTCGGAAGAAATGCTGCTTTGTTTTGATGTCAGGCTAACGTCTTCATTTTGAATGCACCTAACTTTGACCTTCCAGTAGACCCGGAAGTAAAGGTCAAGCGAGTTCACGTACACTACAAAAATTGTTAAGCGATTAATGGTCTATCTGAGTACAGAAAACAAACATCATTGATTGTTTAGTTCAAGAGTTATAGGTGAAAGTAATTGGTCACTTTTTCAGATAAAATCACTTGTAATTTGACACCCTATGACGTAATCATGACGTCAGAGTAATATGCACCACTTCGGATGAGGGTCGATATATATTGAAAGTTACAAGTTCATACCATATACCGTTTAAGAGAAAACCCGCGGAGAAGTATTGTCCGGAAAAAAAAAAAAAAGAAAGAAAGAAAGAAAGAAAGATTAATCGTAACAGATCCAAAGAGTGGTCGGGTTGTGCCCGACCACTCAAATATTTCAAAAACAAATCGTAATTTAATACTGATGATGTCATCGTGCATCATTGTAATATGCACACCGGTTTATATCATGGTTGAAGTTTCACGTTCAAGCAGCTGTGAAAAGTTTTTAATTAGAAACTTCGCAGGGAATTACTGTCCGGAAAAGGAAAGAAAGAAAGAAAGAAATTAAAATTCGAAAAACTCTAGATCGGTGAGCGGCTGGTAACCAGTCACGCAAAAACACTTGTTTGATAGCAGAGTGTTTACTCTTTTTGATCTTGTTGCTGCGGCGGCGGCCATAGCGCCAGTGTAGGTCAAAACGCGACAGACATGGTTTGACATTTTGAAGCACATTTTTCGGATGAAATTGCACATGGCTTCTTACAAATACAATCAGTATATGCTTAAAAATGGATTTTGACGGAGCCTCTAACGTCCATACAGTCTATGCAACAAATGCCAAGAAAATATCGAAAAATACATGCTTTCAGACTTTTCATAAAATTCTAACACACACACAGCACAATATATTGCAAACATTGTTTGGACGTACGCCATCTTCTTTCGGGGGCGCTATTCAAAGTAGACGATCATGGGCGCCATCGGACAATGGGTGGCGTTTTTCTTGGTGAAACAATTGCCTTCGATAGAGGAAATATGGGCACTCAATGAAAAAAACGCGCTCCTGAAAAAAAAACACGGCACTCGTGAAAAAGGGCACTCTTTACAAAATATTAGGGGGGGGGGATGGGGTACCCCCTTACCCTCCCCCTATCGCTTCCTATGCCACTGTATAGCTCAGACTCAATAACGTTATCATGAGAATCGATGGACATTAGAATAGACGTCAACATATGTTTATCAATCTAAAAATAAATGTTTTATTGCTTTTCTGTCTTTACATGGGCATAATAAAATGCTGCACTGCGCTAAGGAAAGAACGATGGCTACACTGTTGGGAGCTTTACTTTTCTGCATTAAAATATGAGAGGAAAACTACGGTACGATAATCGTCAATTATGGCGAACGTAATCAGAAATGGACTTGGACGTTGCTTGAATAAATGTGAATTAGCTTCAATAAACGTGATATTATTTTACGTCCGTAGAAAATGTGTTCTCATTCTGTCCCAGCATGGCCTGTAATTGTTTGAGCTTCCCATTGCTTTCATAGCCCAAGGGAACACAATATTATATCTAGGATTTGAACCGGTATAATGATTGCAAAGGCTCGCACATCCTCAAAAACAGATGCACTTCTTTACTAGGTGGGGGTCATGATACAATGACAAATAATGCACACAGGCCTCCACACACGGATTGTGTACTAAGAGGGCGTCCCTTTTAGTTACCTTTTCAAAACCAATAATACGTTTTCAATTATGCAAGTAATGAGGCGAGTATTTGACAACACAATCAAATAACAAGGATGACTTTTACAGACAGGCGTTATGAATGAATTCATGAGCACTGATCAATTTTTTTTTCATGCAAGAGTCAGTTTATTTTGCCACGAAGCATACATCATTCTCAGTACGTTTACGAAAGAGGAATCATCAACGGATGAAAAGGGATGAGAAATAGCGCACGTTCAATTAATAAGGAATAATATTAAAGCCCTGTTTAAAGAACTGGATCTTCTTTCATAGTTAACAAACACCTGTTGTAGGAATAAACTCAATCAACCCATCTAACAGCCTATCCGAGTTTTGCAAGAAAGATGTGCAATATGGCCGAGTATTTGACACGACGACATGTCCTGTTTACATTGATATAACAATTATCATTTTCAAAGGAATAGTATTCTCTCAGATTACATCCTCAGCAGCAAGATACATCACATTTTAGCATCTTCCCTGTCTTATAACAATTAAAGCTTTTACGCCCAAACTATAGCAATGGTCCCAACTATTGTTTGGAGTATGTGACGGTTGGGGCGTAAAATATGGCTATGTTATGATGGTATTGCTACGTTGCCGTTACTGTACGTAATGGGATACGAATTTAACGATCGCACCCAAAATGCAGTACATCGCAGCTTTTCTGAACAAGCAGTTTAATCTAACCTAAATGTTAGTGGCTAACTCTCAATGTATGTTTGCTTTGAAATCACGATAAGGAAGTGTGCCAATTGAAAAAGTAACCTTATGTTTTCTCTGGGGATTGTGTTCCACCCTTTCCAAAAAAAAATCCTCGGATGCACACGTTTCCATATCCCAGCGCTGCTTAAACGATACATGATGGATCAGGATTAATATTAATGGTAATTTAAAAGTGGATTTTACCCATCATCACGGATTATGATAACCACGCACCACCGATACCCCAAAAGCCCAAGAACAAAAACATTACAGACAGGAACAAAGTTAGATTTCAAACATAGATTTGTTTAACACAACACAGTGAAGATAATAATGAAGTCCATGTTCGAGCTCATAATTAGTGTCAATTAAATGACGAGAAGAATTTGGACTTTTATGCGTTCTTTTGACTTCAATATCACTTTTTAAATTCACAGTGAGCAGACTTCAGACGTGAACAGCACTGTCACGGAATCAATGGAAAAACTGGCTGGAACACGGACCCAGTATTGTTAACAAAAGTGAGACAATCTTACCAAGAAAGAAGAAAAATGAATTAATGTCAAATCTTTTTATTGAATCAGAATAAAGCCTTGCTGTCGACTAACCACTGGCGATCTGCATGGAGAAAAGAAAAGAAAAAACACCATGATTTCTACAAGGACTAACGATGTAGGACGTTTTAGATGACCGAGCGTTTATATTAGGCAAGTAGTTAAGAAAGAGCTTTCGCAATCCTACACCTATACTTGAGAAAAGATTGCGAAAGTTCACAAAATCGATAATCATGGGCTTACCATGGTTTCATTCGTCCATTCGTGTGGATTGTCAGTTTTACTTGTCGTTTCCATACCTCGGCCCTCACTAACAATGGCCCTTATAACACCGGTTTGGAGTACATTGGTAATCATATGTGCAAACTGAAACAGAAACCAACATGGTTGTGAATGACTAGTCCAGAAATATGTGTGCGGACGACCTGTTGACGGAAGCTTTAAAGAGACTGTCCATGCTGTTTACACTCCTCCAGTTTGAATTACCATACAGTAAAAGCCTGAAACTTTCTCTTTTTATACCACAAAGAAAAGGGGACCTGTTCCAAATTTCAGATGTCGCTATTTCTCAGACAAATGATCTTGCAAAGATATAACAGTGGAATAAATCCGATTCCAGCCAAATTCAAACACCCCCGGAAAAAAGATTGTTCAATTTATTACTAGGCCCTTTCAACCAGTTCTATTTGAAAGCTATTTGTTTCGCAGGAAGAGTCGTTTGCTTCCCTAAGTTAAACAATAGAATCGACATGACAAATAGTTCGGTCAAATTCAAATGGTATTCATTCAAATTCGTCGGAGACAGTATATCACGAGGTTAATCAAGAATTCAACTTTCTGAACGGACACACGTGTTTTCAATCAATTTTGTTACTGTACTATCTACTTTCAGATTTGAACGTGTTCCGAGTGAACAGAAATTGTCCAAAATAATTAAAGAACCCGTTCAAAGAATAACAAGGCAATAAGGAACAAAACGTTTGGATTTCATTTCCATTGAAGATTCATTAGATTCACTTTTCGAGTTTCAGATTTTTGTTTTAACTGCCTTCCGATTTAAAACAACGTGAACGATTTTTTAAAATTAAGACAAACAACAGAATAGAACTGATTTGATATGCAGCAATTACCGCCAAGAACAACGCTCAGTGAAAGGAGAATTGTACACACAGTGTGTGAATAACCAATGTTGATATTTGTAAATAAACCCCGACAGTAATAATTGATTGCCTACAAACGAGGTAGGAAAATACGAAATCTTATGTTCTTAATTCGATGATCGTCAGATATTTCATTGAAAGTAGACGGTCAGAGGTGAATTGTTTCCATAAATGCAATTCGAAGAATGAAGAATACTGTGTGCAAAAAAAACCCACGAAATGTAAGAAAACCATTATGATTCAGCACGAAAACTTTCGTGAATATGAGAGATTCTGTGTGAAAGTGAACAAAACTTCGTTGACATTTCCAACCCAAAGAGCAACATTCTGCCTAAGCTTTGATTCATGTCGTAATGCCAAAATCTGCGTGAAGTTATTATTACCAAATTAGTACTAAAGACCATCACTGAACCTACTTTTCCAGTACTGCCTCTTCACTATCTCGCGAGATTCCAGTTCTCGCATGGAGTCCTCAGCAAGAAAGTCTGCGTGACATTAAAAAAGGGTGTTGGTGCTGAATTCATGAATTGCACTTAAAGTAACACGAATTGCACTGAAAGATAACAACGACACAATCTTCACAGACATTGAATATAAATAACAGTTGAAATGTCATAGTGTTGAACATTTGTAAATACATCAAACCAAGAAATGGATTTTTTTAAATGCCAAATAAGCCTTCGAACATGCAAGTTTGGTACGTTGTTTGGGGGGGGGGGGGAATCCACAACCACCAAAATGTGGTTCACTTACGTCAAAATTTGAAGAGGATGTGTAAAAAGCAACTGATCATTATGTATCCTAGGTTTTATTTGTCTATATTTAATAAGATAGAACAGCATCAGAAATTAAACAGAGCGATATGAGAAATGTTGACAGTGGATGTTCCTTCCTCTACCATGGAAACTTAAACGTTCATTTTAATGTGTCCATATACAAATATCATAATTATCAAAACTCAAATCAAACATATAAATATAAACTCCAAGCATGACATACGATAGGCCCACGGGGCTGTGCGAATGTGGTTATGTGCGGATACTGCTAGATGTCGGAACCGTAAGAATAATGGAACCGTGGACAAAATAACTTACCGTCCGTCTCTGCCAAACCGAAGGCACATCCAACGAACATCAGGAGAAGCAGGCACATGTAAACCTTCATTCTGGCTAATCTAGAAAGTGAGGGAGAAAACGAATGACAGTAAGAAACTGGCAATGATATGGTTCTATTGCAATGTTAGACGACGCGTGCACAAGTGCGACCATGTAACATAAAATTATGTCATTCCATTTTTTCCCCGCAGATTAATTTGGTTGTTGCGCATTTTGTACTTTTCGTGAAGTTCGCACAGAGGCAGCAGTTAGTATACATAACGCGTATATCACTGTCGTTTATACATGTAAGTCGTATCAATGTACATCCGTGACAGATTATTGTTAATCATCAACAAATGTAATATTGCCAGGGGCTTTTCTTTCCAAGCAACTGACATATCAAATCTGGCCACGTTTATCCAAAGCTTACATTTTTAGGTTGAAACAGACTTGAAAACCAAAGCAAAGTCAGGAGGCGGAAATGCACTGGATGCTTTCAACTTGATGTCTACTGAACGAATGCTCTACAACAGCGCCGAGTACACGTCTTTGTAGTAGCTGGGTTCAAATGTCACATACCCGTCATTTATTGGCAGTTTTGTTGAAACACGTATGCATACATCTACAGACGTTTCAATTAAAGACCACGTGACTCTAGGGGGCGGTTGTTCATGTTTGAACCCCATCATGCACATCGTTAACACAAACAAAACAAACACCCCCCCCCCCTCAAAAACAAAAAAGAAGTTCGCCAGTGAACCTATTATTATGCATTACTCATTACGTATGCATTAATCATGAAATATACACGCATGGGGGCAATTATCGGATGTAAGAAGTAAGGATCATTGGTACATGGCAGAACGGTAGGAAATAAGGTGGGCGTGGAGTCCTATGCAAAGGCGAGTCAAAAAACTATCATTTTAATATTGGTCATAGTTGTATTCAGAAGCAACATAGATAAGATATTTTCATATGTACTTTTAAAGTAACTCTTCCTGCTTCTTTTTGGTGACACTGGCTTGGTTCTCACTGGATTAGTTTTCATGCATGACTGCACAGGAGACAATTAAAGGGGACATGTAGGTCCTGCCTCGGCCAATGGAGCTTTATACATGGCAGACGTGGTCTAACTTTTTGAAGTGCATTGCTTGTGCTGCACATGGCTACTCAAAAATAATAGAATCAGTATCAGTAGACTTCAATATAAATTTGACGGAGCCTGTGACGTCCTTAGACTTGGAGTTTATGCAACATTTGCTTAGATCATATCTATTTTTTTTCATCTCTGCATGGGCATAAAACAATGCTGATGTCAGCTAACGAAAGAATGGCTCTGGGGTAGACTGTAGAAAATATGATTTTTGTTTTTGCATTAAGATGTGAGAGGAAAATTGGCGAGGTACGATTTCAATCAATCAAAATGGGAAAAGAAATAAGATGATGGATTAGAATGTTAGTGAATGTTCTGTGTGCTTTCGTACAAAACTATCCTTCCGAGGTGATCCCACGAAGATTGGGTTCAATTTTGGACAATGGAACGCACCCTGAAAGGGAGTTATAACGTACCCCTCACTAGATATTCTGCATATTTTCTAGAGATTCCTGATTAATTAAACAAAATCAAATTCAAATGTCACAGTTTGAGAATATATGTTCATTATGAGCAAAGGCAGTAAAAGTAAAAATATTTCATTCACGGAAATGTTTGTATCTAAAGTAACGGTGCGCCGATGATTATGTCCTTAGCTCAGAATAGAATTTTACCAAGCAGAGACAAAAAAGCAATAAACTACTCATTTTCGATGAACATATGTTGCATAAACTCCAGGAGAGGCCCGATAAAGTAGTCTATTATCAATACAGATTATGTCTTTGTTGTATGTGCAGCTATCTATTTGTGAACAACGTATCAATGTTATTAATATTCGTGAGTATTAAGCTGTCGGGAAAATTCAATGAAATCATGTTCAGCAAAGATTTTGTGGACAATTCCAACTTTCATTTCGAATAGGCCTCCGTGATGTTGCGGTAGTCTTTGTCACGGTGACGAGAATGTCAACTAATTGATGTAGTTACTGGCAGTGCAATGATACAGAATGTAAGTTGAAAACGGAAGTCTTTCACCACCGTCAAAGAAATGTTCAAATGTTCGATGGGGGTAGCTTAAACCTGGTCATGATGTCCCCCACCCCCTCCCCGTCCCCGCTGGCTATGCCACTGTATAGTTCAGATTCAAATACAGAATAACAGCTTCTGCAACATATGTTTGTCTGAAAATACATGTTTTATTGGGTTTTTTGAGTTTCTGCATGAGCATAGTAAAATTCCGCTATGAGCTAAGGAAAAAATGATGGTTACTATGTTGGAAACAGTATTTTTCTGTGTTAAAATATGAGAGGAAAACTGTGCCACGATGGTAATCAATTATGACGAACGTAATCACAACATGGACTAGGACACGTGTGATTTAGTCTAGCCTTCCGGGGTTGCCATGTTTTCTCGAGCGTCCCTGCTGCTAGAAAAGCGCCACCTATTTTCTGATGGTGCTCATCGTCAGTTTTGAACAGCACCGCCCCCACCTTTTTTTTTTCGGAAGCCGGCTGACCGTTGATAAAATCCCTGTTTATCTTTCAGCATGGATCAGGCGAGTGCCAAATGTTAACCTCCCCAAACCCCCCTCCCATCAAGATGACCTTGCTATCGTGATTTGGCCGGCGCGACGTAGGCAATTTCGGGCCTATTTTCAGAAATGCTCCCCTAACAGCTTTGGAGTTTATGCAACATGCTCATCTAAACATGGCTTTTAGTCTCCTCTGAGCTAAAATGGTCAAGATGTGAGCTGATAATGTTCGTGTTATTTTTGAGTTTCCCACAGAAACAAATATAGGCCCATACTTTATTTGCTATTTGTATGGCCACGCTAGGGAAATTGCTGCAATACCCCGTGGCAGTGTCAGTGACGTCACTTTCGCCTCTGGAAGCCTCCTGGGCAGGCGCAGTTCTACGGAGGGGGGGGGGGGCTAGCTCCTCCCATCAAATATTCGTGAGAAAGGGGCATTTGTATACTTTAAGGTAATATATAATTGTGCATGATATGGTAGGATTTTATCAGCACTCCACTTTGAAAATATGGTATGAGCCCCCCCCCCCAACCCCCGCCCCACTCCCCCCCCCCCCCCCTTTAATTGATTTTCGGAGACCTAAGAGTCTGGAGAGGAAAAAACGTCCATATGTTAGCACGCCTCCTTGCAAACATTTCTGGATCCGCCCCTGCTAGCCCCCCCCCCCCCCCTAAAATATAGGCTCTAGAACAGCGCCTGCTCCTATCCTGGGGGCGCGATTCACGGCTGGGAAGGGTCGACATCCCGCTCTTTGTTCGTTGAGATTCTTGGAGTCCGACCCACCGTCCAACTCATCGCTACCTCACCGTCCTCTGACCTCCGACCCCGCCAGCCTGACCCCAAGTTGATCCTTTGCTACCTTCTTACATTGGGCCAGTGTAAAAACCAAAGTGCTTTGTGATTCTGCTAGATTTGAGTTATTTTACAATGTTCGTGTTGCCAATACCCTATGCGACATTGTATTAATATATCTGGAGAAAAACACGAAAAGAATATGATGATAAGCTGTGTATATATTATGCAGGGGCATCAATAAATTGCCTCTCAAAAGTGGGGTGGGTGATATGGCTTGATCAGAACTGATGCGAGCGCGCAGCGCGAAGCTTTCGGCGTGGGGTTAAAAAAACAAATGGATTCTTGATGCTCTGTGGTGTGATCTGAGGCAATTTCTTAACACTTCCCTCCATGCTTTAACTAATATTTTCTTAGCAAAAGATAATTATTTGAACATCGTTTTCGAGGTGGAGGTCATTGAATCAGCAACTGGTATTCTGAGCTATAGGCGTGTGGTTCGGAGCCCGCTTAAGGGCCCCTAAAAATGATTCTAGATGCTCTGTGGTGCGATCTGAGGTCATTAATACCACTTTAACCAATATTTTCTTAGCCAAAGATAATAATTTAAGGCATAATTTTCGAGATTTTCTCAGCTAAAGGCATAAGGTTCGGGGCCCGCTTAAGGGCCCACAAAAAAAATTGCATTCTAAATGTTCTATGGTGCGATCTGAGGCCATTTCTGACCACTTTATCCAATAATGATTCTTAGCAAAAGATATTAATTAAACATAATTTTCGAGATTTACTCAGCTAAGGGCATAGGATTCGGGGCCCGCTTAAGGGCCCCGAAAAAAATTGGATTCCAAATGCTCTGTGGTGCGATCTGAGGCAATTTCTGAACACTTTAACCAATATTTTTTAAGCAAAAGATACATGCAGTACATAATATGGCCCTGTAAATGAGACAGAGTTCAAAAATCGGGGGGTGGGGGCATTTGATATTGTGTCCCCCACCCTTCAAAAAGTGTGGGGGGGGGACATGTCCTCTGGTTTCCCCCCCCCCCCCCCCAGGAATGACGCCTATGTATATGTACCGCAACCGCGCCTTATACATGTTATACTAGTGTGAAAGCATATATAAGCGTCAAGCAGGGAGAAATTATTTCCAATGGACTCTAAAATTGATCTCTCGCAACCAACAATATGATAATCATGACCACTCATTCCAAAGTATTAAAATACGCAGAAACAGAGGCAACTATTCATTATTAAAGTCATTCCTAGGATATTAATTATTTTGTGGCCCAGGATGGTTTGTACGGAGGACGAAAACTCCGGTCACACTGACCAGCTCATGGGTCGTATTAAACTGCTTGCCCTCATACTCAAAACCAGAGCCCGAGTTGGGTTGGGCCTCGCTTTTACCGCAAGGCCTCGGCGGTGGCCAGGGGCGCGATTCCCCTGACGATGATTTCGCTAGATATGTAGCCCATATGGACAGTATAGATCTCTTTAAAGGGAATATACAACATTTGCAAACATCGAAAAATAAAACTACCAAGTTTTTACGAAATACCTTACTAGGATGTTGGTAAATGACAGTCTCAAGCATCTTGTAAAATAATGGCACCTGGTGTGAAGTCATTTTCAAGAAAATAATATTTTTGTAAACATTTCCAACGGTGGTCGGCCGACCAGCGTTGGTAAAACCTAACTATTTTTCAACTACTGCTCCAAATTTACCATTTTTTTTTCAGTCCAAATTTTGTTTGCTATTGGTTACATATTCATGAACGGGTGCAGGCCAGCTAGACTGGTTCCCTTGCCTTACAATTTTCCATCATCTATAAATTGATTCATTTTATCTTTTGTGGAGTCAGGGAACCAGACTACTTGAACATTTTTGTTTTTCTTGGTTTTTCCAACCTTTTCGAACACCAAACTTCAAAAATGTCAGTGTAACAATATTTGATCTATTATACTAACCTCTCAAATAGTTCATTTCTGAAAATTACAGCAAAAGCCAATGATGTACATTCCCTTTAATCAGCCCATGTTCGTTGACATGTCTGTGGTTTAGCATGGTGCTCTAATTGAAAAAAAAAATACGTTTTTATTTTCTTTTTATTTTAAGATTGAAGTAAAATTGTAGCATTGCTTCAATAAAAGTGATATTTTCTTTTGCTTGTAGAAGATGTGTTCTCATTCTCTCAAAGCATGGCCTATTATTGTTTGAGCTTATAGCTTTTCCAACCCAAGGGAACACCATGATATTACATCTAGGATTTGAGGCGAGTATTTGACAACACAATCAAATAACAAGGATGACTTTTACTGACAGGCGTTATGAATGAATTCATGAGCACTGATCAACATATTTTTTTCACGCAGGAGTCAATTTATTTTGCCACGAAGCTACAACATTCTCAGTACGTTTCCGAAAGAGGAATCATCAAAAGACGAAAAAAATGATGAGAAATAGCCCACATTCAATTAGTAAGGAATAATTGTAATGTCCTATTTAAAGAACTGGATCTCCTTTCACAGTTAACAAACACCTGTTGTAGGAATAAATTCCATCAACCCATCTAACAGCCTATCCGAGTTTTGCAAGAAAGATGTGCAATATGGCCGAGTATTTTACACAACGACATTTCCTGTTTACATTGATATAACAATTATCATTTTCAAAGGAATAGTATTCTCTCAGATTACATCCTCTGCGACAAGATCAATCACATTTAAACATATTTGTACGCCCAAACTATATAGTAATGGTCCCAACTATAGTTGGGAGGATGTGATATAGTTGGGGCGTAACATATGGCTATTTTATGATGGTATTGCTACGTTGCCGTTACTGTACGTACTGGAATACAAATTTAACGATCGCAACCAAAATGCAGTACATCGCAGCTTTTCTGAACAAGCATTCTAATCTAACCTCAATGTTAGTGGCTAACTCTCAATGTATGTTTGATTTGAAATCACGATAAAGAAGTGTGCCAATTTAGAAATTAACCTTCTTATGTTTCTCTAGGGGTTGTGTTCCGCCCTTTCCTAAAAAAAATCCTCGGATGCAAACGTTTCCATATCCCAGCGCTGCTTAAACGATACATGAAGGATCAGGATTAATATTAATGGATATTTTAAAAGTGGATTTTACCCATCATTATGGATAATGATAACCACGCACCACCGATACCCCCAAAAACCCAAGAACATAAACATTACAGACAGGAACAAAGTTAGATTTAAAACACAGATTTGTTTAACACAACACAGTGGAGATAATAATGAAGTCCGTGCTCGAGCTCATAATTAGTGTCATTTAAATGACGAGAAGAATTTGGACTTGTATGCGTTCTTTTGATTTCAATATCACTCTTTAAATTCACAGTGAGCAGACTTCAGACGTGAACAGCACTGTCACGGAATCAATGGAAATACTGGCTGGAACACGGACCCACTATTGTTAACAAAAGTGAGACAATCTTACCAAGAAAGAAGAAAAATGAATTAATGTCAAATCTTTTTATTGAATCAAAATAAAGCCTTGCTGTCGGTTAACCTTTGTCGATCTGCATGGAGAAAATAAAAGAAAAAACACCATGATTTCTCCAAGGACTAACGATATAGGACGTTTTAGATGACCGAGCGTTTATGCAAGTAGTTAAGAAAGAGGTTTTGCAATCCTACACCTATACTTGAGAAAAGATTACGAAAGTTCACGAAATCGATAATCATGGGCTTACCATGGTTTCATCCGTCCATTCGTGTGGATTGTCAGTTTTACTTGTCGTTTCCATCCCTCGGCCCCCACCAACAATGGCCCTTATAACACCAGTTATAAGTACATTGGTAATCATATGTGCACACTGAAACAGAAACCAACATGGTTGTGAATGACTAGTCCAGAAATATGTGTGCGGACGACCTGTTGACGGAAGCTTTAAAGAGACTGTCCATTCTGTTTACACTCCTCCAGGATGAATTACCATACAGTAAAAGCCTGAAACTTTCTCTTTTTATACCACAAAGAAAAGGGGACCTGTTCCAAATTTCAGATGTCGCTATTTCTCAGACAAATGATCTTGCAAAGATATAACAGTGGAATAAATCCGATTCCAGCCAAATTCAAACACCCCCGGAAAAAAGATTGTTCAATTTATTACTAGGCCCTTTCAACCAGTTCTATTTGAAAGCTATTTGTTTCGCAGGAAGAGTCGTTTGCTTCCCTAAGTTAAACAATAGAATCGACATGACAAATAGTTCGTTCAAATTCAAATGGTATTCATTCAAATTCGTCGGAGACAGTATATCACGAGGTTAATCAAGAATTCAACTTTCTGAATGGACACACGTGTTTTCAATCAATTTTGTTACTGGAGTATTTACTTTCAGATTTCAACGTGTTCCGAGTGAACATAAATTAACCAAAATAATTAAAGAACCCGTTCAAAGAATAACAAGGCAATAAGGCACAAAACGTCTGGTTTTCATTTCCATTGAAGATTCATTAGATTCACTTCTCGAGTTTCAGATTTTTGTTTTAACTGCCTTCCGATTTAAAACAACGCGAACGATTTTTTTATTTTTTTAATGAAGACAAACAACAGGATAGAACTGATTTGATATGCAGCAATTACCGCCAAGAACAACGCTCATCGGTGAAAGGAGAATTGTACACACAGTGTGTGAATAACCAATGTTGACATGTGTAAATGAACCCCGACAGTAATAATTGATTGCCTACAAACGAGGTAGGAAAATACGAAATCTTATGTTCCTAATTCGATGATCGTCAGATATTTCATTGAAAGTAGACGGTCAGAGGTGAACTGTTTCCATAAATGCAATTCGAAGAATGAAGAATACTGTGTGCAAAAAAAAACCCCACGAAATGTAAGAAAACCATTATGATTCAGCACGAAAACTTTCGTGAATATGAGCGATTCTGTGTGAAAGTGAACAAAACTTCGTTGACATTTCCAACCAAAAGAGCAACATTCTGCCTAAGCTTTGATTCATGTCGTAATGCCAAATACTGCGTGAAGTTATTATTACCAAATTAGTACTAAAGACCATCACTGAACCTACTTTTCCAGTGCTGCCTCTTCACTATCTCGCGAGATTCCAGTTCTCGCATGGACTTCTCAGCAAGAAAGTCTGCGTGACATTAAAAAAGGGTGTTGGTGCTGAATTCATGAATTGCACTTAAAGTAACACGAATTGCACTGAAAGATAACAACGACACAATCTTCACAGACATTGAATATAAATAACAGTTGAAATGTCATAGTGTTGAACATTTGTAAATACATCAAACCAAGAAATGGATTTTTTTAAATGCCAAATAAGCCTTGGAACATGCAAGTTTGGTACGTTGTTTGGGGGGGGGGAATCCACAACCACCAAAATGTGGTTCACTTACGTCAAAATTTGAAGAGGATGTGTAAAAAGCAACTGATCATTATGTATCCTAGGTTTTATTTGTCTATATTTAATAAGATAGAACAGCATCAGAAATTAAACAGAGCGATATGAGAAATGTTGACAGTGGATGTTCCTTCCTCTACCATGGAAACTTAAACGTTCATTTTAATGTGTTCATATACAAATATCATAATTATCAAAACTCAAATCAAATATATAAATATAAACTCCAAGCATGACATACGATAGGCCCACGGGGCTGTGCGAATGTGGTTATGTGCGGATACTGCTAGATGTCGGAACCGTAAGAATAATGGAACAGTTGACATAATAACTTACCGTCCGTTTCTGCCAAACCGAAGGCACATCCAACGACCATCAGGAGAAGCAGGCACATGTAAACCTTCATTCTGGCTAATCTAGAAAGTGAGGGAGAAAACGAATGACAGTAAGAAACTGGCAATGATATGGTTGTATCGCCATGTTAGACGACGCGTAAACAAGTGCGAGCATGTAACATAAAATTATGTCATTCCTTTTTTCCCCGCAGATTAATTTGGTTGTTGCGCATTTTCTACTTTTCATGAAGTTCGCACAGAGGCAGCAGTAAAAGTATACATGCGTATATCACTGTATTTATAAATGTAAGTCGTATCAATGTACATCCGTAACAGATTATCGTTAATCATCAACTAATGTAATATTGCCAGGGGGTTTTCTTTCCAAGCAACTGACATATCAATTCTGTCCACTTTTATCCAAAGCTTACATTTCAGGTTGAAACAGACTTGAAAACCAAAGCAAAGTCAGGAGGCGGAAATGCACTGGATGCTTTCAACTTGATGTCTACTGAACGAATGCGCCACAACAGCGCCGAGTACACGTCTTTGTATAGTAGCTGGGTTCAAATGTCACATACCCGTCATTTATTGGCAGTTTTGTTAAAACACGTATGCATACATCTACAGACGTTTCAATTAAAGACTATGTGACTCTAGGGGGCGGTTGTTCATGTTTGAACCCATCATGCACATCCTAAACACAAACAAAACAAAACAAAACAAAACACCCCTCCCCTCCAAAAAGAAAAGAAGTTCGCCAGTGAACCTATTATTATGCATTACTCATTAGATATGCAGTACTCGTAAAATATAACTAATACAAGCATGGGCGCATAGGCGATTATCGGATGTAGGAAGACACGATCATTGGTACACGGCAGAACGGGGGGATGGGGCGTAGAGTCCTATACAGAGTGCGAGTAGAAAAAAAATACCCTTTTATTGGCCACAGTTCTATTATGTACTTTTAGAGTAACTCTTTCTGCTTCTTTTGGTGACATTTTCACTGGATCGGTTTTCATGCATGACTCAGTGCACATGAGACAATTTAAGGGGTCGGGTGAAATCTGACTTGCGCCAACTGGTCAGGGCTGGGTAAGAATGAGACAATTTAAAAGAACACAACCATTGTCTTGGTTCTGGTCATGGAATGCATAATCAGTTCAGATTTGTGTATCTTGATTGTAAGAGTTTCAGTTTAGGCAGGGTTCAAAATTAGCAGTAGTCCGCTAGCCAAATGCTAGTCAAATTAGTTGCGGGCTAGTCAACTATTTCTTAAGTAGCCTGGCTGGCGAGTCAAAAAATTAGTGGGACACGGCAAAGATGAAAAAGGCAGGAATAAATAAATCATTAAATTCAGAAAGCAAACCTGTGTCAATTGGTGTATAATTCATCAACTGTTCAAAAGGGTTGCATTATTAGATTTCTTTAGTAACAACACTGACAAGATTGCCTCAGAATAGATCAGAAATCACTTGGAAATGGGTAAAAACGAATTTTACTGATACTACCTATTTTCGTTAACCTGTTCCAAGGTCGCCCGTATGGATCACGTCTGTTTTCACATCACATACTCGCGTGAGAACGAAAATGATTACGACTCGAAGGTTTACCTGCATAGGACTGCCACGTCGAATGCCATGGGCGTCGCCGGGATTTTTTTCTAGAGGGAGGCAAAGCACATTTCCCCCCCCCCCAAAAAAAAAAATATATATATATCTGCACTGGCCAGCATATTCTCAATTTATCATTTTTTTGAGGGTGGGCAGAGGGCATTTGCCCACCACTTTTTAGATGATAAAAAGTAGTAATTAAGTAGAAAAGTCTGCCAGGAGCAAATGTGGCCCATTGGGCAGCGCCGGCATTTATCTCCGGTTTCAGAGAATATTTCTGTTCCCCCTCGGATGCTAGTCAATCGCAGGTTACTCCCCAGCTAATGTTGGTACCCATTTACACGCCTGTGTGGAGAGAGGCAAGTGGGGGTGAAGTGGCTTGCCCAATGACACAACATATGGCCAGCAGCTGAATTCGAACTCCTGACCCTCTGATCATGAGTCACAAATGTACCCTAACCACACTACCGCACCAAAAAGGAGTTTGCTCACTGCTCGCTATATTGGAAGTTGGTTGCTGCCTCAACAAATAATATAAAAGACATAGTCTAACTTTTGAAGCGCATTTCTGGCGCTGCACATAATATGGCTACCCGAAAATTAAAACGACCTACTTCAATTTGGAGATTGACGGAGCCTCTAAAGTCCTTGGAGTTAACGAAACACATGCCTGTCATCTAAAAATACACGTTTTATGGCTGTTTTGTCTTTGCGCAGACGAAATGAAATGATTTTCGGAATTATCGAAAGAATGGTTCGTGGCCAGACTGTACGATTTTTTTGCATAAAGCAACAAAATATGCTCATTTTCTTTAAAAAGAAAATGCATTTTGTGGCTTTTTGGTCTTTGCAGGGCATAGTAAAAGTTTGCTCTATGCCAACGAAAGAATAGTTCGTGGCCATATTGTAAGGACTCTCCTGCATTAAAGTATGACACGAACTGGTGAGGTGATTACAATAAGTTTTGGCCAAAACAAAAATTGAAAAAGGACTGGCATATCAATATAAAATCCTGGTAAGTAGAGATCGACGGAGCCTCTAAAGGCCTTGGAGTTAATGTAACATACGCTTATCATCTAAAAATACACTTTTTATTGCTGTTTTGTCTTTGCACAGACGTCATAAAATTACGTTTTGAATTATTGAAAGAATGGTTCGTGGTTAGACTGTACGAATCATTAATTTTCTGCATAAGCGATATAATATGCTAATTTTCTAAAAAAAAAAAAAAAAAAAATTGCAGGGCATAATAAAAGTTTGCTCTTTTATTTTTCGTCCCATTTCAATATTCTATAAAATTAGGCAGCATGCTGAACGTCAGTGGGGATTGCAATCGCCTCTCTAAATCTGATACTGTAGAAGGAGGCTTGTTGGAAATGAGAGGGTGAAATTATTGTCAATTTGTCCTTGATGAAAACAGTTGTTCATCCTCGTTTCTACTCATCAATAATAACTTATTTTTTTTAAAGCCAGCCATTCAGTCAAAGTATGAGAAGCAGAAAAAAAGCTGCCTATTATAGGTCTCCTAGGCCAAAAAAAAAGTCTCCGGTTTCTGGTATGGAGCTTGCCCCAAAAGTGGTGCGGCGACGCGTTTTTTTTTTTTTTTTACCTGTTTTTTTTTTTGGGGGGGGGGGCTTCAAATGTCGGCTGATGACTGCAAATGGTGCCCGACTAAACTTAGTGCAAATATATGGGAGTCCAGAGAGGCCACATAAAGCTTATTCTCGATCATAACCCCATCTAAAAACACGTTAAAATTGTGCAGCAGCAGGATTCCAGTCAAAACCAGTGAGTTTGGCGGTTTTGAGACATCATCTTTTATTGAAAAAAAACCTTTTTCATTTTGCCGACGCGCATGGCTACGGCGACGCGCGTGCATACCAGAAACCGGAGACTTTTTTTTTTTTGGCCTCATCTATTTTTTTTTTTTTTTTTTTGGTTCACATTATGACTACTCAAAAACAGAAACAGTGTCGGTAGACTTCAATTTCGAGTCTGACGGAGCCTCTGAGCCCCTGGAGTTTATGTAGCATATGCTTATCATCTAAAACTACATGTTTTTATTATGGCTTTCTTGTTTTTGCAGGGCATAATAAAAATTTGCTCTGAGCCAACGAAAGAATGGTTCGTGGCTACACTGCACGAACTGTTGAAATGTCTCCGTTTCGGTATGAGAGCAAAACTGGTGACTGAGGTACCATTGCAAATAGAGTACATCTAAGTACATATTGTTATTTCACCCACAACCGTGTACACATGTCCAAACTCATGTTAAGGGTCTGTTTATTTTACGGAATGAGACAACTTTTCCGGAAATTTTGCTGCAGGAAAACGGAACGCTACAACAAAATTTCCGGAAAAGTTGTTTCACTAATTCCGTAAAATAAACAGACCCTTAACATGAGTTTGGACATGTGTACACGGTTGTGGGTGAAATAACAATATGTACTTAGATGTACTATATTATGTGTAGTTGTTTGGGCCGATGTGGTTGATTGTTATCACGCTAATTAGCATAAATAATATTTGCATTTACGAAAAGTCCGTATAATTACCTGAAAATACGGAATATTTCACTTTACGGAGTCCGTACATTTACGGGCATTTTTAACAGTGCGCAGTTATGGTGAAAAAAAGGGAGAGGTGTATGGACTAAAATAATTCTTGTTATTTCGCACTGGGGTTGTGAGTGCGTGTGCCCTTGGGCAAAGCACTTAATTTGTCACTCATTACTTCTTCCCACCCAGGTACAAATGGACACATGCGAGGGCAGATATTGTTATTGATTTTAGCTGCCTTGCGCCGAAGTGGCTGCATCGAGCTGTATACTCCCCCAGGAACAAGGGCGGATCCAAAACACAATTTTAGGCCCCCCCCCCCCCGGTTGGCCCCCTCCCCCCCCCCCCAGATCCGCCCTTGGCCGGAGAGCTGATCTTATATTTATAATGTCTCATTTGCCCAATGATCAGGGGTAATGATAATGAAAAGCGCTTTGATCTTAGTTAAAAGCGCTATGTAAGTACCCATTATTATTGTTCATTACAAATACTTAAAAATTCACCAAATCAATTCGTCTCCAATTTTAAAAATCAATGTTTTTCCTCTGTGAAGTATAGGCCAGTGTTTTCCTTTCATGGATTGCGGTAAAATGTTAAACCATCCGTAAACGCACACATTTGGAGATAGAATTTGATATGCCCTTTCAAAATGAAGCTTGGAGCCATGGGCGTCGCCAAGATTTTTTCTAAATGGAGTCAAAGCACAATTTTTCCCCCAAAAAATTCAAGTACTTTTCTAGCATATTCTCAAGTGATTATTTTTTCGAGGGTGGGCAGGGACATGTACCCACCACCTCCATGAAATTAACAGCAATGTCAATGTTTTTCTTTCTTGTTCCCCCCCCCCCCCTCCCTTGCGTCGCCAGGATTTTTTTGTAGCGGGGGCAAAGCAAATTGTTGCTCCAACATCTTTTTACACTCACTCTCCAGCATATCCTCAATTGACGCCTATTTTGTTAAATGTGTATTAAATAATAGCAAATATGACTTCACACTTCTTTTTCTTTTCTTTTTTTCTTTCTCCTTCCCCCTTTTTGAGAGGGGCTTTTCCGGGGGGGGGCCTCAAAGCGCCCCCCCCCCCTTCGCTTCGCACATGTCGAATGCAACACCAATAAAAACTGGAAACGTTGATGCTCACTTTGAATGAGATTAGTGCGGAATTTTAAATTAGAATTTTAAAGGGAATATACATCATTTGCTTTTGCTGTAATTTTCAGAAATGGATGGAATTGTGGGGTTGGAAATATATATCAAATATAGTTACACTGACTTTTTTGAGGTTTTGGGTTAAAAAATGCTATAAAAACCAAAAAAAAAAATCATTTTCCTGTATTCTGGTTCCCTGACTCCATTTAAGAAAAAACAGAGCAGTTTACATATTTCGGGGAATTGTAAGGTCAGGGAACCAGTCTAGTTGGCTTGTACCCGTTCATAGGTGTGTAATCGATTGCAAACAAGTGTGATGGTCAATTGGGGCCAGTATTTGAAACAAAAGCCAGTTTTTTCCAACGCCGGTCGGCCGACCAGCGTTGGAAATTGATACAAAAATACCACTTTTCTTGAAAAGGACAGTATACCAGGTGCCGTGATTTTACAGGATGCTTAACACTGTCATTCACTAACAGTCCAGCAAGGTATTTCAAAATGATTTGGTATAGTTTTATTTTCTGATGTTTGCAAATGTTGTATTTTCCCTTTAGACATTGCGTGGTAAATAAAATAATGTATGACCTATGGCCCCGTACCCCTTTTGTAACTACCGCACTAATCTCATGTAAAGTGAGCAAATGGGCTTGCTTTCAATTTCCATTGTTGTTGCATTCGATTTCAATTTCCATTGATGTTGCATTGTTGTTGCATTCTTAAGTCTTTATTACGAATGACAAAAGTTACCGTAAAGAGGAACCAGTTGATTGCCCAAGTGTTATTGATCACGCCCCCTTCGTTTCAGCGAGGAATGTGATTGAACAGGACGACCGTCATGATAAACACGATTTTTAAAATTATACTGTTACGATCTTATCGAGACAACATGCAGTATCATTTTTCATATTAATAATATGAGCAAATTGGAAAGGAAATTAGTATTTTCGAGAAGGCGTGGACGAATGATCGCGAAAACACGTACTGCACGTTGTGAATAATAGCACCAAGTACACGATAAAAATCCATTACTAGCCAATGGTGGTATCGAATTAGGATACAGGAAGAGTTTCCTATCCAGGGCTTACTATTGGAAACGAAGTTGGAAATAAAGTAAGCACTGGGGACGAGGTTGGTAAGATCGCTAATACCCCTAACCAAGTTGCCTCTGTCCTGTCCGTATTTTGAGCACAGTCGGACGTCACGGTATATACCAGTATATTTTTTGGGGTGTCAGAGAGACAGAAGGGGGAGGGGGATTGCATTATTTTGGAGCAATTTCTATGCACAATATTTTTGACAGAGCAAGGGGGAGGGGGGTGTGACCCCCCGAACACCCTGGATCCGCGCCTGGGCGACTCTTGACTTGTACAGTGCTAGTGTGAATTCGATAGTAAATATGCCGGCGCAACGTCAGATCATACGTCGTGTCAAAAAAAGGTCTTTCTTATGATTCCAATAACTATGTTGTTTACAAATAGAACTTAACAAAAAAATCAAACATTTCTATGAGCTTTCAAATGAGACATCCCACGAAAAAAATCGGCCCAAATCAATTCAAGCAATCAATTTCAACTTTCAAATTAGGTTCAGGACGCTCCTTATTCGTTAATTCTGAATATTGCGCGCAATTTAAGAAGTGAAGCGCGCCATTTAAAACCACTTTTAAAACTGTGTAAAGGCCTGCAAAAGCAAATTGCACAGAAATACAAGCTCAGGTTCCTGTGCACGGCTTCCACCCTTATTGTTTACGAACCCTCAAGTGTATGGTCCACAATATGCTCAAGAACTGAAGAATTTGAGGGCATGCAAATCGTGATTTGCCTGGCGTATGCAATTTCGGACCGCTTTGCTGGTCTGCACCCTTTAAGCGCGACAAATGCAATCCGAATGAAAATCAATATGTATGTTTCGTCTGAAAAACACTACATTGTTACGATCATATTATTTTTATCATTGGACTGTTTCTCATGATATTCAATACATCTCTGTTACACATCCTGGAGATTAATTGCACGAAATTTCAGTTGAATACATCTTGTATTTCTTGAGTTATTGATCGGATCGGAAACTGAGTTGTTATTTTTGTTCAATGTGCAGCTTCCGGAGGGCGCGCCGCATAAATAATGGTCTCGATAATTATCCACCACCAAACTCGTTTGGGGGCAACAACTCCAGAAATACAAGATGTTTTAAATTGAATTTTCGTCTAGTGATTTGTCATTATGTTTAACATTACGAGATTTAATTTCATAAGAAACCGTCAAACAATGAAGCAATATTGACCATAACAATACAGGGTTTTAAGCACGACAAATTACAATCCGAATGAAAATCAATGTGCATTTTTCGCCTGTAAAACACTACATTGTTACGATCATATTATTTTTATCGTTGGCCTGTGTCTCGTGATATTCAATACACTCCTGGAAATCGATTGCACGAAATTTCAGTTAAATACATTTTGTGTTTCTTGAGTCTTTGATCGGAAACTGAGTTGTTATTTTTGTTCAATAGTGCAGTATCCGCACCAATATACTTTCAATAGAGGGGGCGCGCCACATAAATAGTGGTCTCGATAATTTTCCACCACCAAACTCGTTTGGGGGACAACAACTCCAGAAATATAATATGTTTTAAATTGAATTTTCGTGTAGTGATTTGTCATTATGTTTAACATCACGAAATTTAATTTCATAAGAAACCGTCAAACAATGAAGCATTATTGACCGTAACAATATTGTATTTTAAGTGCGACAAATGCAATCCGAATGAAAATCAATGTGTATTTTTCGCGCGTAAAACACTACATGTTACGATCATATTATTTTTTATTGTTTGACTGTATCTCATGATATTCAATACACCTCTGTTACACATCCTGGAAATTAATTGCACGAAATATCAATTTAATACATCTTGTGTTTCTTGAGTTATTGATCGGAAACTGAGTTGTTTGTTTTTTTGTTCAATAGTGCAGCATCCGGAGGGCGCATTGCATAAAATAGTGGTCTCGATAATTATCCACCACCAAACTCGTTTGGGGGACAACAACTCCAGAAATACAAGATGTTTTAAATTGATTTTTTGTGTAGTGATTTGTCATTATGTTTAACATTACGAGATTTAATTTCATAAGAAACCGTCAAACAATGAAGCAATATTGACCGTAACAATACAGTGTTTTAAGCGCGAAAAATGCAATCCCAATGAAAATCAATGTGTATTTTTCGCCTGTAAATCACTACATTGTTACGATCATATTATTTTTATCGTTGGACTGTGTCTCATGATATTCAATACACCTCTGTTACACGTCCTGGAAATTGATTGCACAAAATTTCAGTTGAATACATTTTGTGTTTCCTGAGTTATTGATCGGAAACGTAGTTGTTATTTTTGTTCAATAGTGCAGCATCCACACCATTATTCTTTCAATAGAGGGCGCGTCACAGAAATAGTGGTCTCGATAATTATCCACCACCAAACTCGTTTGGGGGCAACAACTCCAGAACTACAAAATGTTTTAAATTGAATTTTCGTGTAGTGATTTGTCATTATGTTTTACATTACGAAATTTAATTTCATAAGAAACCGTCAAACAATGAAGCAATATTGACCGTAACAATACAGTGTTTTAAGCGCGACAAATGCAATCCGAATGAAAATCAATGTGTATTTTTCGCCTGTAAAACACTACATTGTTACGATCATATTATTTTTATCTTTGGACTGTGTCTCATGATATTCAATACACCTCTGTTACACGTCCTGGAAATTAATTGCACGAAATTTCTTTTGAATACATCTTGTTTTTCTTGAGTTATTGATCGGAAACGTAGTTGTTATTTTTGTGCAATAGTGCAGCATCCACACCATTATGCTTTCAATAGAGGGCGCGTCACAGAAATAGTGGTCTCGAAAATTATCCACCACCAAACTCGTTTGGGAGGCAACAACTCCAGAATTACAAGATGTTTTAAATTTGAATTTCCGTCTAGTGATTTGTCATTATGTTTAACATTACGAGATTTAATTTCATAAGAAACCGTCAAACAATGAAGCAATATTGACCGTAACAATACAGTGTTTTAAGCGCGACAAATGCAATCCGAATGAAAATCAATGTGTATTTTTCGCCTGTAAAACCCTACATTGTTACGATCATATTATTTTTATCGTTGGACTGTTTCTCATGATATTCAATACACCTCTGTTATACATCCTGGAAATTGATTGCACGAAATTTTAGTTGAATACATCTTGTGTTTCTTGAGTTATTCATCGGAAACTGAGTTGTTATTTTTGTTCAATAATGCACTGAGCATCCGCACCAATATTTTTTTCAATTGAGGGCGCGCCACATAAATAGTGGTCTGGACCTATGGTCTGGACCATCTTGGGCACGTTTTGGCGATGTGACCGTAAACATGTTTCTGGTTCGCGGCCGTTTTTGCGCTTCGGTTACACTGAAATGACGTCATATTGTTTCGACCAAAATTACCGGTCGGTTCACTTAGGGTGCACACCGCTGAATTGTCCTAAATCCATCCGCCGAGCTCATGAATAAAAGTTATACCCTCAAAATATTCTGTATTGTAGAGAGTTTTGAGAGCCATAAAATTGGGGAATTGAAGAGATATGGTAATGAACCTCTGGCCTGGACTTAATGCTTCCAATTCTGAGCATTTTGGATGCTATTGGGCTCGAAAGTGGCGCTATTTTGCCATGTTGTGGACGGAGGGATCGTTTTTCAAGATGGCTACTTTTTCGCTTTGGGGAAAATAGGGGTCGTCTTCTTTGGGTGAGAATATCTCGAAAAGTCAATGGTCAACCCACCAAAAATTGAAAAGAAAACGAAAGATGACATGTTGATCATCATTTTTCTGTGCAGCTTGAATACCTGTGAGAGTTCTGAGTATTCTTTAAAAAAAATTGAAGTATGGGCATTTAGCACTAGGGTTTATGGGAATTTATTTGCAAGGTTGCATCCTTATGTTTCAAGATGGCGGAAAGCGACGTTACTTTTTACCATAAATGGGGTTTAAATAGTGGGTTTTTACCTTCAATTGGTACGAAAGTTGATACAGAATATCAGGCCTACTCCTTTTTAGAACTTTAGGGAAAGGCTATAAAAAAAAAACTCCCACTTTTGCTTTGAATGTTATTGTTAAAATCATGTTCGGTCGCCGCGTGATTTTGGGGGGGGGGGGGGGTTGTGTGCAGTCACGTAGGCAGTAACATGACGTCATGAACAATTTTCCGGTCAGTCGTTTTCGCGTTGCACAGGAAACATGCTTGAGGTCACGGCTGTGACGTCAGAAACATGTTCCAGTTCTGAAGGGTGGCCAAAACGCGGTCCTACTAAAGTGCGTCAACAAGCGTCAACAAGCGTCAACAAGCCTCAACGGTCGTCAGCGAGCGTCAACAAATTTTGTATAGGCTTTTGAACATTAAAAATAGCTTTATATGGTAGAAAAAGCGATAAAGAACATCTTCTGCGTATCAATTAATTAAAAAGTTAAAATTATTTTAAAACTTGGTTTTTTGAACGCGAAATGTTCGACGAATTTGTCGATAAAAACTGCGCAATCAAGTCGTAGCCTTGTTGCCATTCTGTGATTGGACAATAATTAACGACGTTGCAGTACATGAACACAAGTACGACGTACGGTACCATGTACACGTACGGGCGCCGCATGCGGTACATGTTCATCGTACAAAACCAGATTCTCAGGTTTTTGACACATTTCGTTCACATAGTGGTACATCAGAAAGGGGGAAAGGAAAAACTTTATCATTTCACAAAACCCTACTGTGTATATATCTCGATTTTCAAATGAACATTGCAAGCTATCTGCAATGATTCGTTGGACATTAATTTTGTGCATAAACTTTTGGAATGGAAGAATTACTTCTCTCTTAAAAAAAACCCCTCATATTATTCATCTATACTCTTGCTTTCTTTAATTAATAGCGCCCTCAAGAGAGCACTACCCGCATGGCCGGCACTGGTAAGCACGCTTTGTACAATATGTCAATGGATGATAGGGAACCGGTTGAAATTTCCGTGATTGTGTTGCACAACTGGTTTAGTAATACATGTGTAATAGTAGTTACGTGATTTAAGTCGAATCGAGAATTTGTCCATTTTTGAGTCATCATAAATATGGGAAAGAAGAAAAATCAAAGCGTTTTGGGTAAGAGCATAATAAAGGATCGATTCAAGGCTACCAATCAGCGCAGAGATGCAGATAATAGTTGGGTGAGTTGTGGCGAAAATGGACACCTAACTAGGCCTACTTGTGGCCTATTTACTGGACTGCCTCCGTAAACATAGGCCACACATCCACATGTACAAAAACGTGTCGATTTTGCCAAATTTTGATTTTCACATTTAGGCTTACTTTGAAGTTTTTTTTTGCTTAAGAAGCATTCTCACCCCCTATATAGGCTAAATCACATAGTGCTGCCTTTTTCAGATGTCCATTTTTCGTGAAATTTCCAGATACATTTGCACACGTTTGTGTATCAAAATTTCAACATGAAATATCACAAAAATTAGACATCTGAAAAAGGCAGCACTTTCTGATTAGCCTATATAGAGGGTGAGAATGCTTCTAAAGCAAAAAAAACCTACAAAGTAAGCCTAAATGTGAAAATCAAAATTTGGCAAAGTCGACACGTTTTTGTACATGTGGATGTGTGGCCTATGTTTACGGAGGCAGTCCAGTAAATAGGCCACATTTATGGGGCTAACTCTGGAATAGCCCTGTTGTGCCCCTTCTTGAAAATCACGCATTCTTAAGAATGTGCATGCACATTCTTAAGAATGTGCAACTGGATCCTTGCGCAATCTTCGCAATAAATAACTCTTCCAGATTGAGCGCACATTCTTAAGAATGCGCGACAAGATAACGGTCTTGTCGATGCCGAGCATGCACCGGCTGCGCTTGGCAAGTCTAGCTGCATCCTCGTTCACTGATTCTCAATAATTATACTGTTGTAATGCAAGGCGCTGAAAAGTACATGTAGAGTGGATATGATAAGTATAGGCGCGCGTATTGATATGGGGGGGGGGGGGGACCTGGAAAAAAAAGAGACATAATAATACTAGTGGAAAGAATTCTGATTTTTGGGATAATAAAAGCGGGGGGGGGGGGGGGGGGGGGGGGGGGGGGGGGCGGAAGAATGAAGAATGTGAAGAATGAGAATGAATACTGCGACATCCCATAGTGCTAATGCTATTTCCCATTTAAATTGCCACCAATGTATTGTTCTTCACACCCCACCATTACGTCGCAGAGCTGGATTCTATCTAGTCAAAAGAGCAATTTTGGCAGCTTCTGGACATCGTTTTTTTTTCGTGGCATGCATATGATACATACAGGGACTTGTAACTTGTCTAGCCTAAACTAAACAAAGCACTTCCCAGACTAGTTCCCAGTCCTCCGTTATTACAAAACTTCCCAGGTGGGCAGAAAAAAGCAATAATAACAGGTTTAATTTGATTCAAATTATCGTAGTTATACGAGTACAGAAGCATAGAACATTTTCTTTCCTCTTAATATAAATTGTTTCCCTTTTAACCGCTATACATTTCATTTAACATAATTATGTCGTGCAATGTTTGTTAAGATTGGGCAAAATTCATAAATTGTGCACGTGATATTCCCACCCAATCTTAAGAATGAGCGCTCATTCTTAAGAACGCGTGCTCGTTCTTAAGAATGGGCGCTCATTCTTAAGAATGCACGCACATTCTTAAGATTGCGTGATTTTCAAGAATGGGCACAACAGCCCCACTAGTGTGGCCGCGGTTAGCCCGACTGCGTCTGGCCGTACAGTACTATCGCAAGCTCTGTAGTAGCCCCATAATGTGGCCAGTTTACTGGACTGCCTCCGTAAACATAGGCCACACGTCCACCATCTTGGAATCTGACTCGCCGAAATTTTGAAAGTGATTTCCACATTGCGACTTCAAACCCAGTTCATTTATGCTTTAAAAATACACTTACCCTCTTAATAACAAAATTAGAACCTGCTGCCAGTGTCAGTTGCCCAGCTGCTGCGTAATTTACGACATTTTCTGGACCATTCTTGGCAACTTGATCCAACCGTGGAGCTATCTCCATGGTCCAACTGAACAATGCCCTCGCGCAGATCGTTCACCTGTCAATCACG
Organism: Patiria miniata; assembly: GCF_015706575.1. Classification (NCBI taxonomy): domain Eukaryota; kingdom Metazoa; phylum Echinodermata; class Asteroidea; order Valvatida; family Asterinidae; genus Patiria; species Patiria miniata. Next base: position 19,185,236 of record NW_024037051.1, read on the forward strand.
CGTGCAGGACACACGCCGCAGGCCCAGTGGTAGTCCGGTTCCCAGACCAAAAGATTCTGACTATTCCTGATCCTAGGAATAGTCAGAATCTTTTGGTCTGGGAACCGGACTACCACTGGGCCTGCGGCGTGTGTCCTGCACGCGTGATTGACAGGTGAACGATCTGCGCGAGGGCATTGTTCAGTTGGACCATGGAGATAGCTCCACAGTTGGATCAAGTTGCCAAGAATGGTCCAGAAAATGTCGTAAATTACGCAGCAGCTGGGCAACTGACACTGGCAGCAGGTTCTAATTTTGTTATTAAGAGGGTAAGTGTATTTTTAAAGCATAAATGAACTGGGTTTGAAGTCGCAATGTGGAAATCACTTTCAAAATTTCGGCGAGTCAGATTCCAAGATGGTGGACGTGTGGCCTATGTTTACGGAGGCAGTCCAGTAAACTGGCCACATTATGGGGCTAGCTCTGTAGTTGCGATAGTACTGTACGGCCAGACGCAGTCGGGCTAGGCCGCGGTATGCTGCGCTGAACCTCTGGCCACACACCGTGGTACGCGCACTACTGAGGACGTTTTCATAAAAATTACAGGCATTTTCTTACAGTCATATGGTTGTATTCTATGATGTCTCATCTATCACTTCTGGGTAGACCCGTGCACGTGGCTTGTTTGTAAGCTACGCCACGCTGTTGTGTATTTCCGAACCTGGCGAAATTGTCCCTCTGACTCCCTCCGTTACACACACTGGACATTATTTTGCAAATGTAATAAGTACTCACATATGAAGCTGTCTTGAAATCTGTTTGTACATCAAAACTTGCATTTGACGAAATTTGAGGAAAATTCTGGTCCCGGTTTATGAAGTCCTGCTAGCTGCCATTTTCTCCCAAGTGACGCATGCGCATTGCGTTTTATTGTAACGTCCTGTTTCGTATAATTCGACGGCTGTTTACTGTCGCAGCTAAAAGAGACATCGTTTAAGACAAGTTTCAAGCCCTTTCCTCTCTCACCGCACCGCACGCGGGCGCACGTGCGCACTCGTGCGTGTGCGCACACGTACACGAGATGAGCCGAGCAGCCAATCGGGTGCGGGTTTTTTTTTCGGGGTTGCGACATGAAACGGCCGTCAATCTGTCCAAGCGACTCGTCCGGGGTCATTTGTCAGGGTCACTTGTCTGGTTCAAATGAAATTTCTACACGTTCGTATGGGTCTTTACTGATGGGCAAATTTCGTCGAAATTACACAGCCTAAACAATCGGACGGGCAAATTTAGATTTCTAGGTGAGTACTCAACACCCATACGGAATTATGTATGTCGGATCGATTTCGCTAGGTTTTAAAATACACAACAACGTGGCGTTGTATACAACGCCACGTTCCCAGGTCTAACTTCTGGGATGCTTAGGTGTAATGATGTTCAATTTTCCGAGATATTCTTGAATCTTTCTGGAGCCCATACATGTATATGCACTCGTGAAACGTCTGGTGATGGCAGCCATTTTGAATGTGACAAGAGATGACCTCAAGCTGTGACGTCGCGTTTATGCAAATTGCTTGTCGAGCGCGAGGGCGCGAGTTGCAAATGCGACGGCTGTTTCCTGTACCATGCATTTATCGTCTGGGGGCCACGTGCACTGATCTCTATTCAGGATCCACGCCCAGGACGGCTTCAATCAAAGCGTCTCCGCGCGCAGAATGATGAGTTAGCACTCTAGTAATTTAATATAGCTCTATGGGATGTAGTAAAATGTATGTTCGCGTTGATATGCCCACCTTTGGGGCTCAACTAGAGCCCCATAGTACTAGGGGTAATGCTGCATGACGTCATGGGTTGTGATAATCGCTCCTTAAGGGACCGTGGCGTGACCATTCAGCCCTGGTATGAAAAGGGCCCCCCGGTACCTCGTCCGGTCCAGAGCCAGTCCGGTCTTCAGCCCAGTCTCGTCCGGTACATGGTCCTGTCTGACCAGAAGTTTTGAAGTCAGTCAGGCGCATCAATTTATTGCCCTTCAGAGAACCTCCAGAGCAGAACAATAGCAGACTTACCGGCTTAAAGATAAAATCCTTCCATAACGCCTTGGTAATTTACGGTCCCATTGTGTGCGAAACAGCATGGCAAGGGGTTTGATCTGTGCCGATGAAATTGTTCTATTGTTTCACGCTGAGAGATAAAAACCACAAGCGGGTTTCTTCTGGGATATATTACATGTGTCAATACTTGCAAACAATAGACCCCAGGATAGAGGAGTTCCTGATTAGCAACCGGATCAGCTCCTGGGCCGGTAGCTAGGACGGTACGAAAGGAATTCTTGGGAGGGGACGAGCTTACCGGGGGCCCTTTTCATACCGGGGCTGAATGGTCACGGTCCCTAACTGAGCTTGCATCAGATTTTGGCAAAGAGCATCGGTGTGGCTGTTGCCCTAGCTCACATAATTTATTCTCACATGACCGATATCACTCCCATTTGTTTCATATTTCCGTTGCATTATTTTGTAGTTGCATACAAGTGACCTGAACGATGGCTATGAGTGGGGTCGTCTGAACCTGAACTCCGTCACAGAGCAGAGTCACCTGGATGATTTCCTCTTAACGGCTGAGCTAGCCGGCACCGAGTTCACAGCAGGTACGACTAAAACTCAACTCCTATTAAACTTTCAGGCTTCCAAAATGTAGCTCGAAAACACAACAAAGGTTTTCAAAGCAAATTTACTTCCCCTGGTTGCCATTAAAGGGAATATACATCATTTGCTTTTGCTGTGGAAATATATAGCCAATATAGTTACACTGACTTTTTGGAGGTTTTGGGTTAGAAAATGCTATAAAAACCAAGAAAAACAATCATTTTCCTGTAGTCTGGTTCCCTGACTCCATATAAGAAGAAACAGAGCAGTTTACATACACTGGGGAATTGTAAGGTCAGAGCACCAGTCTAGCTGGCTTGTACCCGTTCACAGGTGTGTAATCGATTGCAAACAAGTGCGATGGTCAATTGGGGCCAGTATTTGAAGAAAAAAAGCCAATTTTTGCCAACGCTGGTCGGCCGACCAGCGTTGGAAATTGATACGAAAATACCACTTTTCTTGAAAATGACAGTATACCAGGTGCCATGATTTTACAGGATGCTTTACACTGTCATTCACTAACAGTCCAGCAAGGTATTTCAAAATGATTTGGTAGTTTTATTTTTTGATGTTTGCAAATGTTGTATTTTCCCTTTAAAAAATGAAAATACTGTGGGCAGTCTGAAAGAGCTTCGGCTTGACTAATTAGCCCTAACTGCCCTAAATCCTCCAAAATCCTTTTTGCAAATTGGAGGAATTTGCAGGATTGAGGTTACATGGCGAAAGTGTTGCTGATTTTTGAGTACGCACTGTGTCAAGGTCTTGGGCTGGACCTTGTGTTGTTTATGCTCAGCCGTGGATAAATTTAGGCCTAGATTATACTCGACATCCTCCGCACTGCTCCAGGATGTCACTGCCTCTGCCTCGGCCTATTGACAGTCACAGCCGGAGGATTTTGCGGGATTCAGGCAGTGGTCACCCCTCCATAGACCATATTCAAGAAATAACAGAGGAATTTGCAGGATTGAGGCTATAGATATGCTATTTTCCATGAGGCCAATTGGAGGATTTTGTTGCAGGATTGAGGCTACATCCTAGCAAAAAGGCCTAGGGAGTTGTGGTTAAAGGGTCCATGCGATCATTTTCTTTAGGGAACACATTCTGTGCAACTTTTTACTCCTCTTAAATGTATGAAAACTAAAATCGAATTAAGTCAACCCGAAGCTGTGGACTATTGGAGAGTATTGTGACCATATGCCCGTATGATACATGTACATTCATGTGTCATTTGTGACCTGTTCTGTCAAAATCAGACTTTTCTGGGCATAAGGTCAAAAATGAGATTTTTGCATATTGTTAAAATATGTTCTGTTTCCTTTTAATAGGTGGTTTAATTTTTGAAACCGGTCATTCCTGCGCAAAGTTATGCTATTTTGAAGTTCATTGGGTCGAAAAGTAGAAAACAGAGAAAATGGACACAAACGTCACAAAACAGACATTTCTTTAACTGATATACCTTAACAAATCATCAAAACTACTATAGGCCTAATTAGAGATCAAATTAGGTTTTCAAACTTTTATAGTATATTTTAGACATGCTCAGGATTACAAATATGCAAAAATTAGTAAATGGAAAAAAATCACCCCCACAGCGTTTTTTGGCCCTATCTCAATTTCAACCTCTGCCCAGAAGCGTCTGCTTTTGACAGAACAGGTCTTTGGAAGATGTTACATGTATCTGTCAAAATCTACCAGATATCATCTGCACTGCTTCTGAATACCATTCACACTACTGGACTTTGTTGATTCAGTCGGAAGATTTTGAAAGGATTTGGAGACGGTGGTCATCCCTCCACTGAACAAATTCAAGAAATAACGGTTGATTTTTGGAGGATTGAGGCAGTCTCCAAAGTTGGCACCCTCCAAAAAATCACTAATTTGGCAAGTCGAGAACTAAACCAAAGTATCTCTTATAATCCTAACCCGGTTTTGTTTTTAATTTTTTAAAATTTTATGATAGAGAGGCAAAACATCCGAGTGGTTGACCCAGATGATTCCGGTCTGCCGTCAGCTGAGGAAACCAAAGCAATCCAGGAGGCTCAAGAACTCAACAAGAATCTCCTGTGCATTCCCAGACGGTGGGCAGCATCCATTATTACATCTCATACGTATTTATGAGCCAAATGAGCATTTTCTTTATTGGTCAGTTTTCCGAAGCATTAGTCAGTGGCTAACCAGCACCCGATTTCATGAAACTCATCGTAACTTACGATGCGATCGCAGCGCTGCGACACATTGTATCCCTACGATGCATCGCAGCTGTGACCTGGCCTGCGATTCATTGCACAAAATATGTTGTATACATGTGCGTTGTGCCGGAGTATGGTTAGGCCACCAAAAAAAAGTCTCCGGTTTCTGGTATGGAGCTTGCCCCAAAAGTGGTGCGGCGACGCGGCTTTTTTTTTTTTTTTTATCTGGGTTTTTTTTTGGGGGGGGGGCTTTAAATGTCGGCTGATGACTGCAAATGGTGCCTGACTAAACTTAGTGCAAATATATGGGAGTCCAGAGAGGCCACATAAAGCTCATTCTCGATCATAACCCCATCTAAAAACACGTTAAAATTGTGCAGCAGCAGGATTCCAGTCAAACCAGTGAGTTTGGCGGTTTTGAGACATCATCTTGTATTGAAAAAAAACCTTTTTCATTTTGCCGACGCGCATACCAGAAACCGGAAACTTTTTTTTTTGGCCTTACTGGTATGTGTTTATTCAACGTACAGTAAATAGTCGTCTGATGTTCAGTAGAGAGTTATCGGATCTCCTGTCCAAATTTTTTAAAACGTGAAACAAAATTGTGAATGTATGATGCAGTTTTAACGCAAAACAAGCTCGCAGTGGACTTTTAGCTAACTGGAAATTTCAACTGCAATATTCCAGGCCAATTCATATTTACTTTGAAGCATTTACCATTAACAACTGCACGCACATTGTCTGGGTATTGACCTATTGCCGTTTGCGAGTTAGCCACACCGAGTTTAATAGCGAGTTAGTGTTTGCGAGTTAGCCTTACACAATCCTATGCAGTTTTGTACATTAAGTTTTATTTGTCTCAGATTTTGCGCGTTTCGCGTCCATTTGTAAATCATGTAAAATGGACAGTATTTCACAAGCTGCGTTGACGCAATTCTAACGCGATTCCACTGCGATAGGTCAGTTATTGTCTCATTTATGTAATTTTTGCGGCATTCAACTGTCTAAGAAAAAGACGCTACTTATTTTGCGATGACCACTAGACATGTCGTAACCTGCGACGTATTTAAAGCCGTTGTCAAGGAACTTACGACGCATTCAACTCATTGTAAGTTTTGCGAAAATGGATCACATGACGCGTTAAGTTTCAACGCGTTGAAGTGCGTCGTGAAAGCAGGCACTGGGGGTGCACACGACCCACATACTATCACCCAACTCGTCAGTAGTCCCAGGGAAGTACATGTAGTACCCCGAGTCTTTTTCCTAGACTCTCAAATACGCAACAGTTGTGATGGCAAGTGAGGTTGCTGGTGGTACCATACTAAAACCCTTAGGCCAAACAAAAAAATAAGTCGGTCTCTGGTCAGAGCGCGCGTCGATTTTAAGCATGCGCGTCGATCTTTTTTTTTCCAAAATGTTCCGCGGTAGCTCCAACAGCGCCCTCTATTGCCGCACCTCCTCAATTTTTTTTTACCAAAGAGCACCAAGGAACGGGAAATTGCACCAAGGCAAATGATCGAGAGCACCAAGGCAAATTATGGAGGACACCAATGTACATGAGGACACCAAAAATGCAAAATAGTACCCACCTTGTCTGTACAATCCAAGCTTGAAGAAAAAAAAGCAAAAAAAGCAAAAAAAAAGTAATTTCGCACTTCTGCCCCTGTTTACCATTTTGTATTATGTATAATATTAGCCTGTCATTGTTGAGCATTTGGATAGCCATGATAGACGGTGATTTTCCTCTACCCCGTGATTGCAAATGGCTTTTGACGAATGTTAAAGGATTTTTGCCCTCCAAAATTTCAAAACTTCAAAAACTTCAGTAATTTTTTGTTTTCTTAAGGCAGCTTGAATATTTTTTTAATTGTGACTTTTTTCCAGATCCAATAATTGGTGTAAATGTTGAGTGATGTTGTTTCTTTTTTTATAGACCAAAGTGGGATGCCAACACTACCAAAGAAAAGCTTGCCCAAAGGGAGCGAGAATCCTTCCTGGAATGGCGTCGTCAGCTGGCATTGTGAGTAGTCATTTGCACTTGCCAGATGTTCACTCTTATTAAAAAAAAAAAAAAGGAAAAAAAATTGGTATTATTGACCAGTTTGCGCCGGGATTATTTTTTCCCCAGAAATGTTGATTTTCGAAAAAGGCAAAATGTAGCTGCCAACTTTTGATATACAGCCAAATACATTGATTTGCGAGAGTCATTTGAACAGTATTTGTATGATATTTCGTACCGCAATCTCAAATTTGTCAACACTCCGAGGTGTGGCCACGGAGCGTCAATTGTACCACAACAGGCCGTGCCCAGCAGCCTTTTTACAGGTTCAACACACGGTCCGCCTCCACAGACTTCTCGCACTTTGTGTGTGTGTACAAAACTAATGGGGGATTAGCTTGTGAAGCAGTGTTGGAGCAAAGGCTTAAACCGCCAAGGCCAAGGCCAAGGCTTTGACCCTCAAGGCCAAGGCTTTGACCCTCAAGGCCAAGGCTTAGACCTTCAAGCCTCGAGGCCAAGGCTAAACCCTCAAGGCTAAGGCCAAGGCCCTGTTTTATCAAATGACCACTGATATAGAACTAATTATAGTCACATGACACATCATCACGAATCCCCATTAAGAAGAACAACATGTCTTAAATTGCAATCAACATGCTCGCATACACCGTTTTATGACTGCATTAGATCTATTAAAGTATAAGTTCAGGTCTTCAATATGGTTTAACTAAAACAAAATAATGATTTACTTCTATATTGCCGCACAATTCTCCCGAGTGTAACAAAAGGGGGATCCAAGAAACTGATTTGGGAAATTTTATTTGCTGGGCTAACATGGTCAGAAATATCAGCATTATCTAAAACAGATACATGCAAATCTTAAGTTTAGCACTTATCAGGGAGACATACATGTACAACCAATCAGATCTATTCCATAATTGTATGCAATTTTAAGTGATTATCTCATTAGCCCCACAAGTGTACAGAATATTTTTGCAGCAAATCTACTACAATGGTAACAACATGTGATGCTATAAAAGTGGAAGTGTGCCCAACACACAAATCTACAAGGGGTTTCCCTCCTCCATGGTAATACGATTAAAATGGTAACAGCAAAATTTCGAACAGATTTATCTGAAAAACGCAAAAATCTATGGGCCTTGAAGAGCCTTGACTCAAAATTGCAAGGCCCTGAACCCTCAAGGCCAAGGCTTTTGCCCTCAAGCCTCGAGGCCAAGGCCAAGCCCCTAAAATCCAGCCTTAAGGCAGCCTTAAGGCCAAGGCCCAGCATCAAGGCCAAGGCACTACATCACTGGTGTGAAGATGTCATCCGGAGGCGAGTGGAAGCACGCTTGACATTTATTAAACCGGTCAGCCATACCTGTGTATAAAAACAGGCAGATCTTTTTAACATGCATCCGACGTGAACTGGTTAACAAGTGATATCGGACTTGAGATTGACTCGAGATACAACTCTTCAAATTAAAGGGAATATACATCATTGGCTTTTGCTGTAATTTTCAGAAATGAACTATTTGAGAGGTTAGTATAATAGGTCAAATATTGTTACACTGACATTTTTGAAGTTCTGTGTTCTAAAAGGTTGAAAAAACCACAAAAAAAACCAAAAATGTTCAAGTAGTCTGGTTCCCTGACTCCACAAAAGATAAAATGGATCAATTTATAGATGATGGAAATTTGTAAGGCAAGGGAACCAGTCTAGCTGGCCTGCACCCGTTCATGAACATGTAACCAATAGCAAACAAAATTTGGACTGAAAAAATGGTAAATTTGGAGCAATAGTTGAAAAATAGTTAGGTTTTTCCAACGCTGGTCGGCCGACCACCGTTGGAAATGTTTACAAAAACACCATTTTCATGCAAATGACTTCACACCAGGTGCCATAATTTTACAAGATGCTTGAGAGTGTCATTTACCAACATCCTAGTAAGGTATTTCGTAAAAACTTGGTAGTTTTATTTTTCGATGTTTGCAAATGTTGTATATTCCCTTTAAAGTTTTGGACTTTTTAAACTCCCAATGTTGCAGGTTGCAAGAGAAGGATCACGTCGTCATGACGCCCTTCGAGCGAAACTTGGAATTTTGGCGTCAGCTGTGGCGCGTCATTGAGCGCAGTGACATCATCGTCCAGATAGTGGACGCTCGCAACCCCCTGCTGTTCCGCTGTGAAGATTTGGTAAATTGAAAGATATTTGTATTCTGCAAATGTAAAAGGCTGTGCTTGTTTTGTTAATACAGTAAACTCCGGCTAAGTCGGCACTCTCGGGGACCCGAGAATTGGTGACGACTTACGCGAATGCCGAAACCTGCTGTAAGTCCTGATTTTGCCGACTCACATGAATGGCCAATGCGCATGTTGTGTGAGCACAACTCAACCCTGGTCCCACAAAGTAGTTCAGAACGACAACAAAAATTAACTTGAAATGAGCAAGATTTTAGAAATATAAAAAATACCGAAATACCGGTACTTAAAAGTCAAATTTCTCATGACAAAACTGCAAATGAAACTTCTCAATGTTGTATTTTTTTTTAAAATGTAATTTGTTCTGGATATATTTCTTTTGCAGGAGAAGTATGTGAAAGAGGTTGGCAGCGGTAAGGAGAATATGGTTTTGATCAGCAAGGCGGATCTACTCACGCCACTGCAGAGACAGCAGTGGGCCGAATATTTCTCCCAACAGGGGCTGAAGGTTGCCTTCTGGTCTGCTGTGCTTGAAACAGAGAGGATCAAACGAGAGGTCAGTACAGTGTTTAGAGTCTGGATACAAGACTTTGGCTTGTTTTTGTATTAGGCCCATACTAGAGCTATATTAAATTACTAGAGTGCTAACTCCTCATTCTTGCGCGCGGAGACGCTTTGGAGCCGTCCTGGGCGCAGACATTTTGAATTCATGTGCGTGTTTGTAGAACATAATGACATTAGATGGATTTGGATTTTGAAAGTGTACTCTAAATGCAACGCGCAAGTAGAACGTACACAAACAACTTTAGTTGTTTGCGTACGTTTGCATATGTTCAAAAACGTCACCGCGAAAAGCATCTGCAGCGGATACGTGCACGCGTTGCGCTGTTTGCTTATAGGACATGGCCTTACAAGTAACTGTATAAGGCAATCCACAAAGACAAAGTCTTACGCACGGCGCAAGCTATGCACTTTTTCGTGAAATCGGCTGCTGTTCATTGATAGAAGTTTCATATCTTTATGAACTCCAGTTTTATGAACTCCAGTTTTAATCAGCAATTTCTTGTCTAGCTTAGCAAGTCTTTAGTAATCTGTCAATAATTAGTGTAGCCTCTGTGATCCACTCTCTTTGTTTAATGATCATTTTAAATAGTTTTACACTCCAGTTTTAATCAGCAATGTCTTGTCTTAGCAAGTCTTTAGAAGTCTGTTACTGATAATGAATAATTTCTCCCGTTATGATTTGTACCTTTCAATTTACAATTTAAAGATGTATTGATTGTATTTTAATCTAAAAATTAATGTGGCCTGACGTTGCGAACTTAGCAAGTTCTTCTTCAGAGGCTGTTTTAGCCTCTGAAGAAGAACTTGCTAAGTTCGCAACGTCAGGCCACATTAATTTTTAGATTTATACATTTCAGGTCCTTCCAGTCAGTAAGCAGTTTGCAGCAGTCTTACTTTTTTTCATGATTGTATTTTAAGTAGTTTTTAACTAAAATACCCGTTGTAAATTTGAAAGTTTTCAGCCTGTGGGCTGCTTTTAATTCAGATAATTTAAACCATAATAAGGCCAAAACAAAAAATAAGTCAGTCTCTGGTCAGCACGCGCGTCGATTTTAATCATGCAAGTCAATCTTTTTTTTTTCCAAAATGTTCCGCGGTAGCTCCAACAGCGCCCTCTATTGCCGCACCTCCTCAATTTTTTTTTACCAAAGAGCACCAAGGAATGGGAAATTGCACCAAGGCAAATGATCGAAAGCACCAAGGCAAATTATGGAGGACACCAATGTACACGAGGACACCAAAAAAGCAAAATGGTGCCCCACCTTGTCTGTACAATCCAAGCTTGAAGGAAAAAAAAAAAAAAAAAAAAAAAAAAGCCGCGTCGCCGCGTCAATTCCAGAACTTTGGTCTTACCAGAGACCGAATATTTGTTTCTTTTGGCCTAATAATAATAACTGCTGAAGGGACATACATGCATGTAGCCCATGAATTGTATCCGTGACGATCATTTTGAAATGTTTTCAATTTTCCAGGCCGCAGAGGAGAACGAAGATGTCGAGAATGACGAGGAACAGTCCTCCGAATCGGAGCCAGAAGATACAGACGGTGATGAAGATGATGAGAATCACGGTGTCTCCTCCCAACCTGCGTCTTGCATTCAAGGTAAGAGTTGCCCTTGAACTTTGTAATGTCCAGTCTTGTAGTACTCGTACTCAAGTACATTTTTTTTTAGAGTACTCGAACTCGAATGTCAAAGTACTCGTACTCGAAATGACGGTGCTCGTACTCGGGCAGCAAAGTACTCGTACTCGACATGTCGAAATTGTACTCGATCATCAAAGGACCTGCACTCGAAAAGCAGTACTCGAAAACAAAACAAAAGTATAGCTTGACTTACCACAGCCTTATTTTATCGATAATTTCAGCTTGAAATGGTTGATTGGCTTGTGGAGAAATCAAAGTTTCCTGATACTCCTCTGTGTTCGTCCGGACAAACACATTTAACAGCTAGCCGTTAGTGGGTCTGCATATATCGTCACCGACACCACGAAGTAACACCCATCTACATACCAGTAAAAACTAGCAATCGGAGAAAACGGCAACTAAAGTTGAACGCCTTCTAAAACACCACTTTGCGTCAAAACGACAGAGTATTTTCAGTTGGGTTTCTCGTTGTGGACACTTGATGAATTGAATTTTATTAAATCTGCTTTTTTTCACCCGTTTGTGTATTAAATAAACAAGAAATAAGAGAAAAAAGATGAGTGTTAGTTCGTGAAACCGAAAAGGCTGCGAAACTGTACATTTTTGTTTTCACGAAGTAACACTCTTCAATGTATTGAACACGAGGAAAGTGCAACTTCAGGTCAGCGCGCGCGCGCTCATACAACTTATTACAAGAAGAGTGTTACTTCGTGAAAACGTTTTTGCTCACTTATGAGCAGAGTGCGCGCCATGCATTGCAGTGGTAAATGGAACTTGAGTGTTACTTCGTGAAAACGAAAATTGTCACTTTTGCGCAAAAGTTGCCATGGATACTTAACGTAATTATTAAAGTAAAGCTCTTGAAGCTTTGAAACTTCGTGCAATGGTAGGCCTTGATGAATAATGTTTAAAATTCAAAAAAACTGAAAATCGAAAAAAAAAATATGGTTTAACACAGTAGAGTGTTACTTCGTGGTGTCGGTGACGATATGTCTGTCTGGGCCTGGGCCAATTACGCACAATGAACCATTTGCGGTATGGCCGTGTTCGGAAATACATGTAGAAGTACTCATACTCGTACTCGGAAGAACAAGAACTCATACTTGGAGACCTGTACTTGTACTCGGAAGTACTCGTACTCGGTAACTAGTGCTCGGCAGTACTTGGTACTCGGAAAAAGTACTTGACTTCACTGCTGGTAATGTCTCTGTAAGAAAAATGGTCACAATCTGAGACCGGATCAGGAATGTATCTGAAACTGGGAATATTATGACGAAAGCTGAATAGTAAAGGGCTACAACCTGCAGGAATCCAGACGTTTCTAGACGTCACACTTTTGGAGATACTCCAAGATATAAATTATTTTCTTGCCGGGTTTCTGTTCTGGTGTGGGTTAGAAAATCTTGTTTTATAACACCTCACCTAAAGATTCTGTGTCTTGATTGGCCGAGAGCGAGTCACATGTAACTTTCTAATTTTGCTATCTTTCTGTGCACGGCCAAAAGTACTATGCGCATAGCAACCAAAGTACTATACCATTAGCAACCAAAGTACTATTTCCACGGCGTGGTATTTGTGTGCAAATGCATGCTGGTGTGCGCGTTGTGCGTAGCGCGTATTATTCCAAAGAGAGCGCGCCGCAGACTTGGGTTCAAACATTTCGTGAAGGGGTAGTTTTTAAGAGAGAAATACATTTTCCACCAATTTTGTATTGAAATTGAAGTTTATTTCAACTGTGTTCAGATTTAAATAATTTAAAATATTAAAATCAAGCAGAATCTGTGGGTGAAGTGTTATAAAACAAATATTGAATGCTTTATCTCGTGGTGAAGTAAAACTAGCCTCCCTCGGTGATCCATGGACCATTCTATTTTCCCTCGGCTTCGCCTCGGGAAAATAGAATGGTCCATGGATCACCTCGGGAGGCTAGTTTTACTACACCACTCGAAGCATTCAATATTTGTATAATGTACAATGCATATACACGTAGTCCTGTTCAAGCTTGTCCCTGGCCTGGTTGGCCTACTTTGCTTTATTTTATTAACCCTCTTATTGCTTGTCACTTTTTGCCTACTGACCAGCAGGATGCAGGAAAAAGAAATTAAAATGAGTAAAACTTAACTTTGGTCCAACTGTAGTTAATTTTGTTGATAGATTTAAATAGCCATTTGTATACAACACCTGAAAAAATCCCCGTCATCTGATTGGTGGATTGTTGATCAAATGTCATTGAACTATTCATCCCAACGCACCATCCCAGCGCACAGTTCAATGAAACTTCTATTGCACGGTGAATAGAACTTCTATTGTGCGGTGTCACTGCTGCCGGTGGTGGCGCTGTTTTAAATTGAGATAAATTGAGTATGATGGTTCTCAACCTGTTGAACAGTTTGCATAAATTAAATAGGATGAACTTGTCGAACTTTTAAACAGATTTTAACCTGAATAAAATGGCTATTAAAAGTCAACCAATGAGATGACAAGGATTTATTCAGGTGTTATATAAAACAAATAATGAATGTTTCACGTTCGTGCAATGGAAAGAATAATTTCATTCGGTGACAGATGAAATGTTCCATTCCACTCGGCTTCGCCTCGTGGAATGGAACATTTCATCTGTCACCTCATGAAATTATTCTTACCATTGTACTCACAAACATTCATTGTTTGTATAATATTACACAGTTACCAATAATTTAAAAACGGCATTCACTATTGAACACAATTCTGAAGCCTTCTGTATATTTTTTTTCCTAAAGATGGCACACCACAGGATACTAGTGACACAACTGGTGAAAAATTGCACAGTGCCGACTCGGACAAGACTGAACCTCAAAGTCTCGGCCCTGATGCCGGTGTTGCACAGACAGACCAACAGAACGACCAACTCCATGCGCCATCAAACCGAGACGTTTCTCCAAACTCTTCAGAGACAGCTATCGCACCAACCAGCTTCAATACTAGTATTGACCAAAGAACTCACGATCGGCCGGAAACGGAGATCTCAAAGTGCTCAGAGACAGCCAGTGCGAACCTCCCACAAACGGACGATAGCAATACGCACGAAACTACAGACCCTTCTTCATCTAGAACAGTACGGTTCGCCGCACCAGACTCTAATGATAGTTCGCAAGCCAATGAAGAAGGTTACAGCACGAGACAGGAGAGGGATGCAGAAAATGGGCGTGGCCATAGAGATGGGGAGGGGCGTGGCCAGGCCGGGTGTGGCCCAGTGGTGAATGACAGTAAGCTCCTGACGGGAGAGGAGCTCATTCAGTTCTTTTACGACCTTCACACGGGGCCCAAAGTTCAAGAGGGGGTCACGACCGTTGGCATGGTGAGAAAACAAGTCTCAAATTTGAAATTCTTGTTTCCCAAACTTTTTGTGTCAGCCATAATAAGGGTACAAGTCCCTTAACCACGACTCTGCCAAGGAGGATAGGAGAGTTTGAAGTTTTACTCTTATTTATTTCAGTTTTTTTCCTTGTGAATGACACAATTCCTGTTAAGCGCACTGACACTGTAGCCCGGATGCCTGAAACAAAGTAGAGAGAGAAGACAATGGAGAAATTGTCATTTGAAAGACGGTAGGAATATTGGTAATTATCCAGAATTGTACATGTGACGATTTAATGAGAAAAACCTCGTCCAAAGTGAAGTGAGGGATCGTATGTAATACCCTGAGAAATTATTTTCCCTAGAAATGGTATTGTTATGGTGGAAATAACAGTCATTGAAAGTGGTTTTAAATAAGGGTTTTAGCAACAGACTCCACTTAAAGAGGTGGTGGAATGCTCGAAGACATTTCCGTCATTTTTCGGGTATATGTAGCCTAAGGTGTGATGAAATAAAAACGACTATTGTTTCTGTCATGAAATGAGTACAAAAGGTACTTTAGAGAGCTGTTTTTCAAGTCTTGTCATGCCTGTTTCGACCCGAACGTGCAATTTTGTGTAAAAGTCGTCGTTGCGGGCCGCAAACAAAACACAGTAAATCGTGACGTAATAAACAGGACTCCCGATGCAGAGTAGCATAAACGAGTCCTGTTTATTACGTCACGATTTACTGTGTTTTGTTTGCTGCCCGCAACGACGACTTTTACACAAATTGCACGTTCGGGTCGAAACAGGACCTGAAAAACAGCTCTCAAAAGTACCTTTTGTACTCATTTCATGACAGAAACAATAGTCGTTTTTATTTCATCACACCTTAGGCTACATATACCCGAAAAATGACGGAAATGTCTTCGAGCATTCCACAACCTCTTTAAGAGACCAAAACATAGTGCATATGTTTCTCAAATTCCATAGTGTCCATTGAGCTGAAATTTAAATAGGTTAGTTGTTACGCATCGTAATAAAGGGCCCATACAATGTCAGTTAACCCCATTAACCCTAACCCCCTAGGCCCTTGTTGCTTACAACCATCCTCAATCCTCCAAAATCCTCCAAAATTTTCCAAAATTTTGCAACTCCGCCTAAATTTTTCAAAATTGTCAGACAGTCCTGCCTCAAAATGCATTCATCCTCAATCCTCCAAAATCCTCCTCATCCCAAAACTTTGCACTCGTGTTTAAATGAAGGATAACCAACGCCAAATCCTTCAAAATCATCAGACAGTCCTGCCTCAAAATGCATTCATCCTCAATCCTCCAAAATCCTCTTGTGCTTCATTCACCATTCATCCTCAATCCTCCAAAATCCTCATGTGCTTCAATCACCATTCATCCTCAATCCTCTAGAATCTTCCAAAACCGCCAGGAGGATTTTGGAGGAGTGAGGTGGGTTAGGGTTTTAAGGGTACTTTGGTGCCTTTTTTATGTTCATGCTAATGCGAATTTCCGTCTTCATGAGCAAAACTGTAATGTCATTTTAGGCAGAAACCTGAATGTTACAGCTATTTCAGCACCAAAAGTTGCCAAAAATTTTAGATATTTAGCATGTTAGCTGTCGTGAATTTTCTTTTCTTAGGTGATTCATTATTGTGTCAGTACATGGCAGTAAGTCAAGGAGCAAACTTTTGTCACAAATTTTTTCAATGGGCTCAATTTTGGGTTCACAATTTGAACAGAAAACCCCTAGCCTGAACAATGTTTTCCTGAAATGACATCACAGCAACAGCGCCCTCAGTTGTCCGGAAAAGCACGGACAATTGGAAATGATAAAAGAGAAGTGCAGTTTTCAGTAAAATTAACCAAAGTAAGTAAAAAAGTAAAGTCTGTCGCGAGCCAATGTGGCTCATCAGGCCGGTGTTTATCTCCGGTTTCCTTGGCATGAAACGACTGAGAATATTTCTACTCCCCCTGGATGGGATGCCAGTCCATCGCAGGTTACTCCCCAGCTAATGCCGGTACCCATTTATACTCCTGGGTGGAGAGGGGCAAGTGGGGTGAAGTGGCTTGCCCAAGGACACAATATATGGCCAGTGGCCGGATTCGAACCCCGGACCCTCTGATCATGAGTCACGAACCCTAACCAGTAGGCCACACACTCCCCACAAAAATTAACCAAAAGGGGGCGTCAAATATTTTTCATACAATTTGTATGAGGAGTTGAAAGTTGAAAGTTGTTCCTAAGAAAAAGTCACCTCACGAATGGACCCTTTACGATTTTGAGCTATTCTGTTGTTGTTTCAGATGAAAAAAAATAATTATACAGAAAGCAAATGATCCTACATTACATGCGTGATCTTTGAAATTTGGTTCTTGCTTTTATTTTGCAGGTCGGTTATCCCAATGTCGGTAAAAGTTCCACCATTAATGCCATCATGCAACAGAAGAAAGTTCCCGTGTCAGCAACCCCGGGAAGAACAAAACATTTCCAGGTAGTTAATTTAACTTAGTATAATTAAACGAATACAAAAGTCGTGGATATTGAAAAAGTCCAACACTTTTAATTGATCTTGCTGTTGATTAACTAAAATAGAGGAAATTTTCAGGTAACACCATGTAGAAAGAAATCTCTTCTGGGAAAAAGTATGGTTCTGAAAAGAACCGGTTGGTCGAGTTCTTATTCAGAACCACGCTTCTTTCCTGAAGAGATTTCTTTCCACATGGTGTTAAAATGTCCTCAATTTTATCTCAACCGCCACGCAAAACTTCAAGTCATATTCATTTAACTATTTCTTCATTTCAAGTATTTCACTATTTTTTTTATTTGAGGAGTAATTGAAATTGGAAAATACTGATTATTTCCATTTGATATAATTTGTTCTTTCTAGTGTATGTTTTTAAAGGTATGGTATACCATTTTCATTCGTGGTAATTTAATAAAAAGACCATGTAAAGGGCTATTAATAAATACCTAAGACAGTTTACCGTGGCCTGTCTAAAACGGTTGGTCAAACACCGGCTGGCTGTTTTAAAACTTTCTGGCGTTACATGAAATTTGGACTCCTACATGTATGAAGTCTGGTCCCTTTGACCCTTCCACATTCAACAAAATGGGAAATTGTTATTTCTATTGACAATCACGACCAAGTGAGGATTTGTATAATCTCATGCAAGACTTTCATGCAAGACGGAGAAAGGTTATCGTGCATTTGCACATGTTTAAACATATGTATTGGAATAAATGCCATTCGGATATATTCAGTTGATGATTGAATAATCAATAATCAGTATATTTGGCACAGCCCGAGAAAAGCTCCTCCAGGCCAGTTGACTTTATTATTTCAGTTTCTCTATTACGCAGAGATGAAACTTTTCCGATTTTAATCGGAAAACCGACTTTTTGAATTTTCCAACGAAATTTCCAATTTTTTTTCAGTGTGTCCCACAAAATTTGATTTAGTAAGGATTTTTCTCACAAAATGTCATTTTATTTCAATCATAATTTCGAAGAAAAGTCGATGAAAAGTCGATGGAAATGGCACGCGAAAATCATCGCGAACGCAGTTTTAATCTCTTTCACCAGTCGTTTTTGGAGTGTTTCAACGGTAGAAACACAGGGCATAACACTGATCGGAGCCTTTTCCGGCTGGACAAAAGGTTAAACATTGACAGGCGACATGGAAAAAATACTGTGTCGCACGTGCGTGCATGTACTGCACGCAATGAGTACCAGCGTACGTACCGCACCGTACCGTCTGCTGGCACATGGCCGGTCGGGAACGGCCCCGAACGGGTAGCCTTGTGAACGATCCAGTGGATAAAATCATTATGTTGTGCGATTTTTGGAGGTTTCAAATTTAGTTATACAAAATACAATGCCTTAAAAATCGTGATGATTATCTCGAGGATAGCGAAGAGAGCATTAGCGAAACATTTCACTGGCATTTGTTAGAAGAGAAAGACGATAATACCTGATTTTTTCCCACGTATGAATGCAAGTGGAGTAGTGGAGTTGTGTGGTTGAATGGACATGATTGAAGCACCATGAACGGTGCCTTGTCTTGCGGATTTTCCCTAGACTTTCTCAAGTAAGAAGTGAACTTCTTTATTGATGACTCCGTCACTCTAACCGTAATTCGGGCATTTTATACAATGAAGACACTGACCATTTTTTTTTCATCGTAAAATTTTGTTTGAATCGAAAATAAAGCAGGAGTAGGTGTCCGGAAATTGGGCATGAAGTGTATTGTACATGCATGTACATGTATGTAATGCAGCGCTGCCCAGATTTCGGACACGTATTTTTCTTCGGCATATTTTCCGATTTTTTTGCCATATTTCAGTTTCTCTATTACGGTTGTTCTCATCCCCAGACGCTGTTTGTGGAGCCCACCATGTGCCTGTGTGACTGTCCCGGTCTGGTCATGCCGTCCATGGTCTCATCCAAGGCAGAGATGATCGTCAATGGCATCCTGTGCATTGACCATCTCAGGGACTTCATGCCTCCTACCTCACTCATATCCTTTATCACATCAAGCCTTCTCCAGATATTCGGAAAATGTTATGCTCGGTCACAAGTTTCTCTGCTGAGGATGTGTTGTCATATTTTTGGATGTCTTTGCCTAAGGCCAAAAAAAAAAGTCTCCGGTTTCTGGTATGGAACTTGCCCCAAAAGTGGTGCGGCGACGCGGCTTTTTTTTTTTTTGACCTGGTTTTTTTTTTTTTTTTGGGCTTCAAATGTCGGCTGATGACTACAAATGGTGCCCGACTAAACTTAGTGCAAATATATGGGAGTCCAGAGAGGCCACATAAAGCTTATTCTCGATCATAACCCCATCTAAAGACACGTTAAAATTGTGCAGCAGCAGGATTCCGGTCAAACCAGTGAGTTTGGCGGTTTTGAGACATCATCTTGTATTGAAAAAAAAACTTTTTCATTTTGCCGACGCGCATGGCTACGGCGACGCGCGCGCATACCAGAAACTGGAGACTTTTTTTTTTGGCCTAATGTGGAAAAAGGTGATTTTTGAGAGGGTTAACACCTTAAATGTATCCTATTAAGCCTCTGTACTGATGAGGCCACACTTTGTTTACATGTGCACTTTCCTATGGAGCCAGTGGGGGCCCACGGTCCACTGAGCGCCATAGGAAAGCACACACGTAAACAAAGTGTGACGTCATCATGAGGCATATTGAGTCAAGTACAAAATGTGACAGCATTTGTTGTGAACTTCAACGTTGGATATTGCCCTTCACCAGTTGTCCTTCTGATTTGAATATCACAGGCGTGTGGAAATATGCACCTAGATGTTTCTAGGCATGCAATTTTTCTTGGCGTTTGATTTTTCTAGGCGTTTGATTTTTCTAGGCGTGTGATTTTTCTAGGCGTGTGATTTTTCTAGGCGTGTGATTTTTCTAGGCGTGTGATTTTTCTAGGCGTGTGATTTTTCTAGGCGTGTGATTTTTCTAGGCGTGTGATTTTTCTAGGCGTGTGATTTTTCTAGGCTTGTGATTTTTCTAGAGGTGTGATTTTTCTAGAGGTGTGATTTTTCTAGACGTGTGATTTTTCTAGGCGTGTGATTTTTCTATGTTTGTGATTCTGTGGTCCAAACAGGGACTGACCAATCTGGTATTTTTTTCTATAATATTCATCACGGTTTACAGTAAAACCATTTTAAAAGCTCACAGAAGTGTAATAATGCCGTAAATGTATGCGGAGGTGTGCTGTACAGAGGGATTCAGACGTGCGATTATTCGCACTTCTCGGGAAGCCTTGGGGTGGGGGTGCAATCGCACACCTCAAATCAGAAGGACTGCGCCAGTGGACTATGAAATATCCCCTTGCACAGCAAGGGTCTGTGATATGCGAGCAGATTTGGCGTTAAATTATGCAACACAAGACTGCCTCTTGACCTCCAGATTCTGACCATTCAGCTGGCGCCTTCTATATAGGGTCTTCAGTAACCCATTGTTACATTACGAAACCATGTCAGCCAAAGGTGACCAATCCACAGCTTAGTCCATGTTTCTGATCGAAACGACGTCACAATTTCTAAAGTTGACTCCGATTGGCTGGCGCAGGGTCACATAAAATGTGCATCGCTCTCATATATCAGACGTTGGTTAATGGTTGATACTCAGACTATTCACCAGTGGGTCATTCGATAAATTTGGGGTCCACTTTTTCTCCCTGTGACGTCTACCGTCCACTGAGCACCATAGGAAAGTACACACGTATTAACAAAGTGTTACGTCATCAGTACAGAGGCTTATTAATCGTCAAATTATATAATTAATCGTCACATAATAATTAGATAAACTGGGCCCTTGCTAGAGTTCAGCATTTTCTCCTTAACCCCACCGTACTTGTGTCAGCGCATCCCCAGACACATCCTGAACAGCATCTACGGCATCAACATCATCAAGCCGCGTGATGGGGAAGATGCTAACAGGATCCCCACGGCAAGGGAGTTCCTCAACGCCTACGCCTGTAAGCACAAATCATCATTGCCGCTTTAAAACTGATATACACAGTGGGCAACCAGTTCATCGCAAACTCTAAAAAAAATGTGTAACCTATTGTAGTATTTTGTAGTAGAAATTTCAACTGCGTGTTAAATGCAATCAGGTGTGTCTGCACGCAGTGTCCAAAATTGTCCAAACACGCGCTCATGTCGCTCAAAATTTTCTTCGAAATACGGCGAAGCTGGTATGCGTCACATATTATGCCCAAAATGCCGATGCACGTGACAATTGGTTGAAAGTGACGTCATTTGAGTGCGACGGATTAAAAATCAGCTGGAAAATCTTCAAAATCTTAAAGACTGCAGCTTTTTCCCCCCGTATAATTATGTCATCCTGCAACTATCATTTGATGAAGTCAGTGGGCTCCGTGCACAAGTACCCCTTCAACGGCCAGAAAAGAAAAGTTGGGGGAGACCTAGACTGGTTTCTGGTCCATCCATTGACGATTTTGAATGTAACCATATGTGGGCGGGGGGGCGGGGACCATGGGCGTCGCCAGGATTTTTTCTAGAGGGGGGCAAAATTTTGTTTTTGCCAAAAAATGCTTGTATTTCTCAACACATTCTCGATTTATCAGTTTTAGAGGGGGGCAGGGACATTTTGCCCCCCCCCCCCAACTCATTAAATTTACACCACTTTATCTTCACGCCTCTTTTTCTTTTCTTTTTTTTTTCTCCTTTTTCTTCCTTTTTTTTTTTTTTTTTTTTTGCTTTTCCAGGGGGGGCAAGTATCCCCCCTTGCCCCCCCCCTCGCAACGCCCATGGCGGGGACTAGTCTAGAGGAGACCGTACCATCGAAACAGACATAAGAAAGCATTCGCGTGCCGACGACCCCTGTCGATCACGTGAAGACGCTATAACTTGGTGCACATTCACGATAAGCCGTCTGCACTTCGCGCGCAAATACGCACACACGGTGAGCCCCGTCCGCGGTGTGTCCCTTCCAAAGGTTGGGAAAAAGTGGCCTCTTTCGTTGGAGCACAGACCCAATAGGATAGACTTTACAAAGTTTTATTTGGATATGTTTTTACCTGTTACACGTTCCCATTTTAATGCATTATTAAAGAGGTTGTGGAATGCTCGAAGACATTTCCGTCATTTTTTGGGTATATGTAGCCTAAGGTGTGATGAAATAAAAACGACTTTTGTTTCTGTCTTGAAATGAGTACAAAGGGTACTTTTGAGAGCTATTTTTCAGGTCCTGTTTCGACCCGAACGTGCAATTTGTGTAAAAGTCGTCGTTGCGGGCAGCAAACAAAACACAGTGAATCGTGACGTAATAAACAGGACTCGTTTATGCTACTCTGCATCGGGAGTCCTGTTTTTTTACGTCAGGATTTACTGTGTTTTGTTTGCTGCCCGCAACGACGACTTGTGCACAAATTGCACGTTCGGGTCGAAACAGGCATGACAGGACTTTAAAAACAGCTTTCAAAAGTACCTTTTGTACTCATTTCATGACAGACACAATAGTCGTTTTTATTTCATCACACCTTAGGCTACATATACCCGAAAAATGACGGAAATGTCTTCGAGCATTCCACAACCTCTTTAAATTGTCTACATTATTTTTGCTTTGATTTTTCTACATGTTGACAGATATGCGAGGCTTCATGACCCACCATGGTATCCCAGACTGCCCTAGAGCAGCAAGAGTCGTCCTGAAAGACTACGTCAAGGTGAACAAATTCTTCAGCTTTTACTGTTGTCGAAGAGTTTAGGCAGCAAATGGTCATTGAGTCTGGAGTAATGAATGGAACACATAACAAACAACAACAAGTTTGAATTAGGTTTTGCCCTTCACCGCCGTTTAAACACTGTATACTCAGTGTGTTACCTCCCGAGTGAAAGTTGGAAAAAAATCACTCGGGTGGGACTCGAACCCACGACCTAAATTATATCACCCCGACGCAAAATTCCATCTTATAATAGTTTATGCGGTACCCGCTGCTATGTACATCAGATTCGAACCGGCCAACCGATCCCGTTAGCTCGGTGGTCGAGCGGTAAGACATCTGCACTAGAAAGCAGGAGGTCGTGGGTTCGAGTCCCACCCGAGTGATTTTTTCCAACTTTCACTCGGGAGGTAACACACTGAGTATACAGTGTTTGAAAACAGCGTCGTTGAAGGGCAAAACCTAATTTAAATTATATCACCCCAACGCAAAATTCCATCTTATAATAACAAAAAGTTTCATGGAAATAAATGAATGTTTTATCTGATGCTGTATCCTACATGTCAACAGCTTATGATATAGCACCTCACCCACAGATTTTGTGTCTCGAATGGCCGATAACGTCTCATATAATATTCCCTTTTTTTTAAAATCATAATTGTGGGTGCCCAAACTGACAATACAACAGCAGCCTTGCTCTGAATAGTAATATATGCATAGCGGCTGACATGGCAGTCAGATGTCTGTGAGAACAAGCATACAGGTGTTGATGGGGCATCACCGCGTTATAGGGAAGGTTTTTATTGTTAAAGGGAAAATACAACATTTGCAAACATCGAAAAATAAAACTACCTAGTTTTTACGAAATACCTTACTAGGATGTTGGTAAATGACAGTCTAAAGCATTCTGTAAAATTATGGCATCTGGTGTGAAGTCATTTTCAAGAAAATGGTATTTTTGTATTCATTTCCAACGGTGGTCGGCCGACCACCGTTGGAAAAACCTAACTATTTTTTCAACTGCTCCAAATTGACCATTTGTTTCAGTCCAAATTGTGTTTGCTATTGGTTACATGTTCATGAACGAGTGCAGGCCAGCTAGACTGGTTCCCTTACCTCACAATTTTTCGGCATCTATAAATTGATCCATTTCAATTTTAATTGAGTCAGGGAACCAGACTACTTGAACATTTTTGTTTTTCTTGGTTTTCCAGCATTTTCGAACACAAAACTTCAAACATGTCAGTGTAACAATATTTGATCATATTATACTAACCCCTCAAATAGTTCATTTCTAAAAATTAAAGCGAAAGCCAATGATGTCCTACCCTTTAAGCAAAAAATAATTGTCAAAAAATGTTAAGTATAGTGCCCAATCGGGCCCTATATTCCGGAAATTACGCGCGCGATGTCTTGACACCTGTCTAGTTCATGCTGACGCGAATTTCATGCACTAGCCTATATTAGTGAACAACACATGACCGTGTTTTAGCCAACCAGGATGGAGAACCAGCGAGAGATGTGATATAATACACAAATAGTGACTGCTGTAGGTGGTTGAATAGTCTTCTATTGCCCCTTGCCTTTGTCTCAGAAAAAAAAAATAGAACATTCCGCAGATCACCTTGGGTAGCTCGTTTATACCACATGTACACACAGTTCGAAGCAGTTGATATTTGGGTATTGGTTGACTGGACCTCATCTTCATTACAAGGAGTTTGGTTAGGCAAAATAAAAAAAAAAACATGTTTAGCGTCCTGCCTCTTTGACAAAAAGGAAGGAGGAGGCCCTTTTTTTTTTTTCTTCTTTTCAAAATGGCCGCCCGACACATTTTTCAAGACAACGCTGCCGGGCTATTTTTCAAGATGGTTACCAGCTTTTTTCAAAATGGCCGCCACTTGGACTCGGGAAATGACATATTGGCTTCTTATGGGCAAGATGCAACAGAAAATGAGACCAAAATGATGTAACTATGCAGAACCGAACATCTCTTCTGCGTTAAAATTATCAATTTTTGTCTTTTAAAAAAAAAAAAAAAAAAAAAAAAAAAAAGGCCTCTAAAAAGGAAGCGGGCGGGGACGCTAAACATGTTTTTTTTTTTACTTCGCCTTATATATTTTTTTCACGTCACAGGGCAAACTGCTGTACAGCCACCCCCCACCAGGGATCGATCCCGTCGAGTTTCAGGACTTCTCCCAGATGGATGTGAGTCGTGGTGGTGGTGGCGACACGGCGAGGAAGCAGCGGGAAGCCTCGGGGCCTGTCATCACCGACGAAGGAACCAAAGTACGTAGGGGAACGGTTGCCGTGTAAACGTCATTCATACATACCCACGACAGTTTTCCCATTCCCATTGGTCGAGAGCCCGTCACGTGGCCGGTCTTAAATAAGGGAATAAATGTGTGCTTGGCAGGTTTTAAAGGGAATATACATCATTTGCTTTTGCTGTAATTTTCAGAAATGGATGGAATTGGGGGGTTGGAAATATATAGCAAATATAGTTACACTGACTTTTTTTGAGGTTTTGGGTTCAAAAATGCTATAAAAACCAAGAAAAACAATCATTTTCCTGTAGTCAGGTTCCCCGACTCCATATAAAAAGAAACAGAGCAGTTTACATACATTGGGTAATTGTAAGGTCAGGGAACCAGTCTAGCTGGCTCATACCCGTTCATAGGTGTGTAATCGATTGCAAACAAGTGCGATGGTCAATTGGGGCCAGTATTTGAAAAAAAAAGCCAGTTTTTTCCAATGCTGGTCGGCCGACCAGCGTTGGAAATTGTTACAAAAATACCACTTTTCTTGAAAATGACAGTATACCAGGTGCCATGATTTTACAGGATGCTTTACACTGTCATTCACTAACAGTCCAGCAAGGTATTTCAAAATGATTTGGTAGTTTTATTTTTTGATGTTTGCAAATGTTGTATTTTCCCTTTAAACACTATGTCTAAGACTGGTTGGAGTCAGGAATGCTGATGATTACCCGAGGCCAAGCCGAGGGTAATTATCAGCATTCCAGACTCCAACTTCGTTCGTACCCCCGCCCTGCAAACAGGTTGCTGGGATACTCTGATGAGCTTCACAGAATCTTATGAAGGAAGTGGCCTATGACCTATGTATAAAGCATCTGGCTGCAGCTGTTCAAGACCGCAATTAGACAATGTGCGCAAATGCTATCCGAAAACTTTCAATAGAAATGAGCACGTTCCACACCGGATGTGATTTCTGTTTCATTGCGGACAGTGTGGACACAATTTTGAGCATCGCAATTGAATGCAATCCGAACCGTTCGTGATTCGACACAGAGCCTGAGCAAGTGACGGGAATTGGTAAATTTACAACACAGATAAGTTTTACAGAATTTCCTACATTATTAAGATTTTCAATGAAAAAAAATAAATCTCTAAACTGGAATAAAAGAGTAATGAATCAGTCTTAACGGCCGTTTCAAACCTTGCAGAGTCATGACCTTGATGACGCAAAGGTCACAGGTCACGCAGAATCCAACCAATCAGAGCGTGAATTCATCAGAGTATCCCAGCGTCCTGTTTTTAGGGCGGGTGTACGAGCGAAGACTCCAACCAGTCTTAAACATAATGTTTAAAACCTCCCAAGCACATTCCCATTTAGAAAAAAATCAAACAAAAAAATCAAACGTTTTCAGTCCAAAAGTCAAAACAAGTAATAAAAGATAGAGGTAATCCTTACTTTTAGGACCCCGTTCCTATATAGGAAGGAAAGACTCACCAAAACAGTTGACTAAATGACACTCAAAATTGACATTCTGATACTTCTTGGCACATCTGAACAATTGGCAATGACACCTTCTTGAATATCAGCAGGTTTAATTTTGTGGAAAGAGGGCAGGGCTTTGATTTATGAGGGAAATTCAGGGGTAAAAGACGACGATGACAACCAGAAAACAGACTCAAAAACCAAGATGGCAAACATGAAAGCTCGATGCGATGAAAGCTCGATGCTGATTGGCTGACAAAAAAATAAAACATCTTATTTATTTTTAGTCTGGTTCCCAGACCAAAAGATTCAGGAATAGTCAGAATCTTTTGGTCTGAGAACCAGACTAACTTATTTTTTTTAGTCTGGTTCCCAGACCAAAAGATTTAGGAGTAGTCAGAATCTTTTGGTCTGGGAACCAGACTAATTAATTTTTTAAGCAGCCAATCAGCATCGGGGTTTCATTATGTAGGATTTCACGCGTGTGAGAACTACAACATGCACGTCTGACTGCGAAAAAAGGTAGGAAAGTCACATTTTCTTCGAAAGTGCTTTCCAAACTACAACTAACATGAGTTTATATGAAGAAAAAAGACTGCTTTAGCCTGCAAAAGTCACTTTGGTACTGGACAGTCATCTGCAAAAGTCAGTTTTGAACAGAACTTGTAAAACATAGAGGTGTCCTAAAAGTAAGGATTACCAAAATAGACAATCCGAGGCACCCCTTCCCTTGATAAAATAGTGCTTGTTTGACAGAGCCATAATTTAGTAGATTATTTCCCTCCTTTTTTTCGTCTTCTTTTAACTGAGCAGCTGAAGAAGCAACCCACGTCAAGCAAGATAGACGAGGCCTTCTTTGCACAGAAGACCGTAGCGTCACACACCAAGGGAGCCATCGGCCCCAGGGGCGGCACCAGCGGGGTCAGAGGTCAAGAGTCATCCCCCCAGCAGCTGTCGGCCAGCCAGCAGCGCTTGGCAGACAAGCCCTGGAAGAAGCACGGCAACCGCAACAAGCGGGAGAAACTGCGGAGGGTGTACGGTCACCACGACGAGTAGGTAGCTGGCGTGCTCCTTCGGAAATGTTTCTGACCCAACCAAACAAGATGGGTCCCTTAAAGGGAATACACATCATTTGCTTTTGCTGTAATTTTTAGAAATGGATGGAATTGGGGGGTTGGAAATATATAGCAAATATAGTTACACTGACTGTTTTGAGGTTTTGGGTTCGAAAATGCTATAAAAACCAAGAAAAATAATCATTTTCCTGTAGTCTGGTTCCCTGACTCCATATAAGAAGAAACAGAGCAGTTTACATACATTGGGGAATTGTAAGGTCAGGGAACAAGTCTAGCTGGCTTGTACCCGTTCATAGGTGTGTAATCGATTGCAAACAAGTGCAATGGTCAATTGGGGCCAGTATTTGAAGAAAAAAGCCAGTTTTTTTCCAACGCTGGTCGGCCGACCAGCGTTGGAAATTGATACAAAAATACCACTTTTCTTGAAAATGACAGTATACCAGGTGCCATGATTTTACAGGATGCTTTACACTGTCATTCACTAACAGTCCAGCAAGGTATTTCAAAATGATTTGGTAGTTTTATTGTTTGATGTTTGCAAATGTTGTATTTTCCCTTTAAAGGGACGATACAACATTTGCAAACATAAAAAAAAACGAAACGATCAAATTATAACGAAATACCGTACTGGATTGTTTTTTCTTAGGGAATGACAGTCTAAAGCATCCTCTAAAATCGTAGCTCCTGCTGACATTTTCAAGAAAAATTGTATTTTTTCCAGCGCTGGTCGGCCGACCAATGTCGGGGGAAAACTGGCTTTTTTTTTTTTCAAAAACTGCTCCTACTTTTCTATTTGGCTATTGCGCATTGTCTTTGCAATTGATTACACACCTGTGAAGGGGTACACCTGCTAGACTGGTTCTCTGGCCTAACAATTCCCCAAAGTCTATAAATTGCTCTGTTTCGTCTTAAGTGTGGTCAGGGAACCAGACTACAAGAACATGATTGGTTTTCTTTCCTCCAGCAATAACAAGCCCAAAACGCGAAACAATCAGTTTGACATTATTTGCTATAACATACTTATCCCCAAGTCCAAATTTTTTTTTGAAAATTGTATTCATAAATACCTCAGACAGTTTAGCCATTCCTATTGGTCGAGAACCCGTCACGTGGCCGGTATTAAACGGATGATAAAGACATGGCTAGCTGGTCTTGAACACTTTTCCAGTGTCACAACAAAATGTGGACTCCTAAAAATCCAGTGCCTCTTAACGTTTCATTGGTTGAACGTTCACAATCCTCACGTAGGCATGCGCAACACTACAAGTGAGACAGAATTTTATAGTTCTAAATTCAAAACGCAACGCCCCAGGTGCGTTCTGCGTGACATCGCGCAGAACATGCTACGCGCGTGTCAATCTCCATAAAAGGGTTGTTTACATCTTACTCGCCAGCTGAACACTCCATTATTTTGCTAGAGGGATGTTTCAAAAAGCATGAAGTGAACTTGTTGAACAAAATCGGGATTTTTTGAACGAATTATTTGATATATTTTTTACGGATAAGGTATTTATGAATGGGAATAAATATGTGCTCGGTCGGTATTTATCACTCTGTTTAATACCGCTTAGAGTCTGGGTGCTGAAAATTACCCTCGCCTCCGGCTCGGGTAATTATCAGCACCCAGACTCTAAGCGGTATTAAACGAGTGATAAAAACCTCCGGAGCACACATTTATTCCCTTAGTAAAAGCAAATGTTGTACATACCCTTTAAATTGCCAGAGCTACTGTTGAGTTCTATTAAGGGAATAAATATGCTTGGCCAGTTTTAAACAAGTCCTTTTAAGACTGGC
This sequence comes from Patiria miniata, assembly GCF_015706575.1. Taxonomy (NCBI): domain Eukaryota; kingdom Metazoa; phylum Echinodermata; class Asteroidea; order Valvatida; family Asterinidae; genus Patiria; species Patiria miniata. The sequence continues at coordinate 19,214,589 of NW_024037051.1, forward strand.
TGGAGGAATGGACACTGATTGTAGCCTGAGCCGAAGGCGAGGGGGATATTGTTGGCGACCAGACCCCCTCCTGGTCTAATAAACAGACTTGTTTAATACTGGCCAAGCACATTCCCATTCATATAAACCTTGACGGTCAAAAAGTCAAAATAAGTCAAAAATTATAAATTTTCTAACGATTTTGTTCAACAATTTTTACTTCAAGTTTTTCGAAACACCCCTCAAGCTATATTATGGTCCCTCTCGCAAGTAGTCGTAAACAACTCCTTATACAGAGATTTTCGCCCGTCCTGCCCGAGTTTGGCGCAGAATGCTGCTGCGCCGTTTTATTGTGAATTTAGGACTATGCAGTACCGACTCACATTAGGATTGTGAACGTTCAACCAATAAATCGGTTAAAATGCACTGGATTTCATAGGAGTCCAAATTTCATGTGATGCTGGAAAAAATGTTCAAGACTAGCCGGCCAGTCTTTATCAACCGTTTAAAACAGACTCTTGACCAATAGGAATTTGTAAACTGTCTTGGGTATTTATGAATGTCTTTTTAAAGGGAAAATACAACATTTGCAAACATCAACAAATAAAACTTCCAAATCATTTGGAAATACCTTGCTGGACTGTTAGTGAATGACAGTGTAAAGCATCCTGTAAAATCATGGCATCTGGTATACTGTCATTTTCAAGAAAAGTGGTATTTTTGTATCAATTTCCAACGCTGATCAGCCGATCAGCGTTGGAAACAACTGGCTTTTTTTTCAAATACTGGCCCCAATTGACCATCGCACTTGTTTGCAATCAATTAAAAACCTATGAACGGGTACGAGCCAGCTAGACTGGTTCCCTGACCTTACAATTCCCCAATGTATGTAAACTGCTCTGTTTCTTCTTATATGGAGTCAGGGAACCAGACTACAGGAAAATGATCGTTTTTCTTGGTTTTATAGCATTTTCGAACCCAAAACCTCAAAAAAGTCAGTGTAACTATATTTGCTATATATTTCCAACCCCCCAATTCCATCCATTTCTGAAAATTACAGCAAAAGCAAATGATGTATATTCCCTTTAAATAGAGTCTGCTGAGTGGAAGTGTAGTCATTGACATCAAGTTTTCTTCCATTCAATGTGCATGTTATTCAGGGCGAAAAATGAAGGATATTTTGAAGAGCTAGAGTGGATAGCAATGTCATTTTGAATTTGAGTTGGGAACATAATTTTTCTGCAACTTTCAACTCCTCTTAGAATGTAAGAAAACTATTTGACCTCCCTTTTTGGTTACTTTTATTGAAAAGTGTTCTTCTTTAAACACTTAGAATTTTTCCATTCTTTTCCTAACGACTGAGGGGGCTGTTGATGTGTTGTCATTTCAGGAAGACAATGTTCAGTTTAGGAGTTTTCTGTTGTAAAACTGAAAACGTTTGTGAGAAAAGTGTGCTCATTGGCTTACTGCCTTGTACTGAAACAACAAAGAAAAGAAAAGAAAATTTATGAAAATTTCAAAATTTGTGCAACTTTTGGTTCTGCAATAGCCATAACATCAGAGATTTCAGCCTTAAATGACATCACACTTTTGCTCATAAATATGTAAATTGGACTGATTAATTTGCCTAAAAATCCTTTTAAAAAATCCTTAATTGTGCTTCATACTGATATATATGTAATAAAATAACACAATATCAATTTTCCAAAATTTTTCGGAAATAAACAGAAGTAAACTTGGCTTATAAAATAAATGATGGTTCCCTTGAATCCCAAATGACACATATCATTCCATGTGTACATTTATTGGTCTCAGGCATCCCTTATTCGGTTCTCATTTCTGACCGATCCTGATTTTTGATAGTCTATTGATTATTCCTTTGACTTGCAAGTCAGATTCGGCGACTAACAAAACACGGGGTCCGCTCATAAGTCCGACGCCTCATAGGTCCGACGCCTCATAAGTCCGACAAAATCGCATCCCCTAACCGAATAAAGGCCCATAAGTCCGACGCCTCATAGGTCCGACGCCTCATAAGTCCGACGCCTCATAGCTCCGATGCCTCATAGCTCCGACGCCTCGTAAGTCCGACAAATTAAACGACTTGTTTTTCCGACGTCGGACTTATGAGGCGTCGGACCTATGAAGCAGAATAAATAAATGTTATGCCTCAAAAGTCCGACGCCTCATAAGTCCGAAATTTCGGACTTATGAGGCGTCGGACCTATGAGGCGTCGGACTTATGATACGGCCCCCAAAACACGACTGCGTCTTGACCTCGAGATCCTGACCATTCTTCGGTCTTTCGTAACCTGCCGTATTAGGGAACATAATGCCGGTATTGGGGAACATCGGATACGATGGGTGCATAGCTATGTTCCCAATGCCGATGTTCCCCAATCCTAACCCAACGTACTCTAACCCAAATCGCCCATGCGCGGTTCTACGGGGGGGCTGTAGCCCTCCCAAAATTGTGTCTAGCCCCCCAAAAATAAATTCCGTAAAAAAAAATTGCATTAGCAAAAAAGAAAGATTGTGATGTACATGCGAACGGTCTCCCCCTAAACTAAGAAATAGCCGTGACAAGGGTGTATTAGTTAATATAGTGTGAATGATTTTAGGATTTTATTGGCGCTCCCCATTGAAAATATGGCATGAGCCCCCCCCCCCCCCCAAACGAACATCAGTAAAACTAGAATGTACTCAGAGAGTGCAAACCTCCGCCAAGGCTAAACAATTCCCCGCCATATTGTCAGTACACTCAAAGGAAATATTCTCATAAAATGGTGAAGAATCCATCCAAATACTCCTAGATCCAGACCCAGATCTAGTCTGGGTGTCACGGAGACAAGTCTCCTTCATTTTGATTATAGTCAATTATCAAATATTCATTGATTTATGACATATAGACCTTTGTCTCGTTTTTAATATCACCGTATAGACCTGCCGAGCAGATGTATATATCAAACTAACCAAAGTTTTGAAAAAATAGAGGATAAAACAAATCGAAAAGTGCTAGCCAAGCATTCAGGGATCGGATGGGTCACAGCAAAGAGCTAAGGGAGGAACAAGGCGGCACCCTAAGCCGTGATCCCCCGAGTGGACCACATGCCCTGAACCTGTACGAAGATGCGCTCTTCATGCCTGCCGACTGCCATGACACGGCTTTTCCGATGTCGCCGGCCCGATTTGTTCAGTCACGCCACGCGTCCCCGCCTGGCTCGCTCTTAATTTGCCACTCTGCAACACATCCAACACCCGCCCCCTCCGCCAGCAACTATTTTTGAGAGATAATCGAAATACTGCATCGTCACGCACAAATTTCATAGGGCCTATGCCTGCTTTTTCAAAATTGAGATTATCTTTTCCGGACAAAATTTAGAGGGAAATACAACATAAATTTTTTGCAAACATCGAAAAATAAAACTACCAAGTTGTTACGAAATACCTTACTAGGATGTTGGTAAATATGGCAGTCTAAAGCATCCTGTAAAATTATGGCACCTGCTTTGAAGTAATTTTCAAGAAAAATTGTACTTTTGTATACATTTCCAACGGTGGTCGGCCGACCACCGTTGGAAACTTCGTCTCAGTCCATTAACAGCGGTCACCCCCAAACCCGGTCATTATCACGCAGTGAAGACCGGCTCCTCACACTGTTATTCCCTTATTATCAAATATTCATTGATTTATGATATATAACTTTATCTCGTTTTCAACATCACCGTATAGACCTGCTGAGCAGACTAACATATCAAACTAACCAAAGTTTAATGAAATAGAGGATTAAAAAAATCGAAAAGTTATGTGCTAGCCAAGCTTTCAGGGATCGGTCTGAGCCATAACAATGCCCCAGCCCGCCCCTTAGTTCTCTTCTGGGCTCTCGGGTGTCCCGGCCAATACACACTTCCTTCCCTGTCCATCCATATAACCCCGGAGGGCCAGGCACCATGTAAAAGCAAAGAGCTAAGGGAGGAACAGGGCGGCACCCTAAGCCCTGATCCTCCGAGTGGACCACATGCCCTGAACCTGTACGAAGGCGCCAACCTGGAACTCACGGACAGTACCAGCAGCAGTGCTTACCGATTAAGCTAAGGTACTGTTGGTGTTTTACGATGGGAAATAAAACATCTTATATACTAAATGCGTGCGTTGAAAAGCAAAAAGACACAGACGGGATTCGAACCCGGGCTCCGCGATTCGTGGACGACGAATCAAACCACTACGCCATACGGCTTCTTAGAATTCTTGTCAAAACTATTTGTCTTAATAGGCAGAGGAACGTGGAACATTGCTGTGTGCATCTGTTTTGGCTCCATGTTCGAAAATAAGTCGACATTTCGGGCAATAATGAGCAAACTGTTGTCATTTGTTTGGAAAATTACATACGGCTACCTCGCTAATCGTAGGCTGATATGTATGCTAAACATCGAGTGCTAAACATCGTTACGCAGATATCGGAACACCATTAGGGTATTAAATTCTTTTTAATGCATTACTTAATTTTAATGCATTACTTAATTTATCTCCGTGTTGACACAAGTCACTGTTGAGGCAGAGAAAAACAATATTTCGTCTAAATCTTCTGTCTAGTTTGTCTACTTTTCATGATAAATCACCTGGCTACCGTTCAATGTCATGCATTACTTAATTTTTGAGATAGTTTGTCGTGCATGACTATCGTTTCCGAGCAAAATGTGTGGAAAATGGTATGTTTGGACTGGGATTGCACTCTCGACCAGTTTTTTTTCCGCGTTTACACAAAACACTGTTGAGGGAGAGAAAAACAATATTTTGTCAAATCTTCTGTCTAGTTTGTCTATTTTTCATGATAAATCACCTGGCCAACGTGCAATTTAATGCATTACTTAATTTTTGAGATAGTTTGTCGTGCATGACTATCGTTTCCGAGCAAAGTCTGTGGAAAATGGTCTGTTTGGACTGGGACTGCACTCTCGACCAGTTTTTCTCCGCGTTTACACAAAACAAATTGAAGGGAGAGAAAAGCAATATTTTGTCTAAAATTTCTGTCTAGTTTGTCTATTTTTCATGATATATCACCTGGCTAACCTGCAATTTAATGCATTACTTAATTTTTGAGATAGTTTGTCGTGCATGACTATCGTTTCCGAGAAAAATGTGTGGAAAATGGTCTGTTTGGACTGGGACTGCACTCTCGCCCAGTTTTACTCCGCGTTTACACAAAACACTGTTGAGGGAGAGAAAAACAATATTTTGTTCAAATCTTCTGTCTTGTTTGTCTATTTTTCATGATAAATCACCTGGCCACCGTTCAATTTAATGCATTACTTAATTTTTGAGATACTTTGTCGACCAGGACTATTGTTTTCGAGCAAAAAGTGAGGAAAATGGTCTGTTTGGATTGGCACTGCACTCTCGCCCAGTTTTTATCCGCGCTTACACAAGACACTGTTGAGGGAGAGAAAAACAATATTTTGTCTAAATCATCTGTCTAGTTTGTCTATTTGTCATGATAAATCACCTGGCCAACGTGCAATTTAATGCATTACTTGATTTTTGAGATAGTTTGTCGTGCATGACTGTTGTTTCCGAGCAAAATTTGTGGAAAATGGTCTGTTTGGACTGGGACTGCACTCTCGACCAGTTTTTCTCCGTTTTTACACAAAACACTGTTGAGGGAGAGAAAAAACAATATTTTGTCTAAATCTTCTGTCTAGTTTGTCTATTTTTCATGATAAATCACCTGGCCAACGTGCAATTTAATACATTACTTAATTTTTGAGATAGTTTGTCGTGCATGACTATCGTTTCCGAGCAAAATCTGTGAAAAATGGTCGGTTTGGACTGGGACTGCACTCTCGACCAGTTTTTCTCCGCGTTTACACAAATCAATGTTGAGGGAGAGAAAAATAATATTTTGTCTAAACCTTCTGTATAGTTTGTCTATTTTTCATGATAAATCCCCTGGCCAACGTGCAATTTAATGCATTACTTAATTTTTGAGATAGTTTGTCGTGCATGACTATCGTTTCCGAGCAAAATCTGTGGACAATGGTCTGTTTGGACTGGGACTGCACTCTCGCCCAGTTTTACTCCGCGTTTACACAAAACACTGTTGAGGGAGAGAAAAACAATATTTTGTTCAAATCTTCTGTCTAGTTTGTCTATTTTTCATGATAAATCACCTGGCCACCGTTCAATTTAATGCATTACTTAATTTTTGAGATACTTTGTCGACCAGGACTATTGTTTTCGAGCAAAAAGTGAGGAAAATGGTCTGTTTGGATTGGCACTGCACTCTCGCCCAGTTTTTATCCGCGCTTACACAAGACACTGTTGAGGGAGAGAAAAACAATATTTTGTCTAAATCATCTGTCTAGTTTGTCTATTTGTCATGATAAATCACCTGGCCAACGTGCAATTTAATGCATTACTTGATTTTTGAGATAGTTTGTCGTGCATGACTGTTGTTTCCGAGCAAAATTTGTGGAAAATGGTCTGTTTGGACTGGGACTGCACTCTCGACCAGTTTTTCTCCGTTTTTACACAAAACACTGTTGAGGGAGAGAAAAAACAATATTTTGTCTAAATCTTCTGTCGAGCTTTTCTATTTTTCATGATAAATCCCCTGGCCAACGTGCAATTTAATGCATTACTTAATTTTTGAGATAGTTTGTCGTGCATGACTATCGTTTCCGAGCAAAATTTGTGGAAAATGGTCTGTTTGGACTGGGACTGCACTCTCGACCAGTTTTTCTCCGCGTTTACACAAAACACTGTTGAGGGAGAGAAAAATAATATTTTGTCTAAATCTTCTGTCTAGTTTGTCTATTTTTCATGATAAATCCCCTGGCTAACGTCCAATTTAATGCATTACTTAATTTTTGAGATAGTTTGTCGTGCATGACTATCGTTTCCGAGCAAAATCTGTGGAAAATGGTCTGTTTGGACTGGGTGGGACTGAACTCTCGCCCAGTTTTTCTCCGTTTTGACACAAATCACTGTTGAGGGAGAGAAAAACAATATTTTGTCTGAATCTTCTGTCTAACTTGTCTATTTTTCATGATAAATCACCTGGACGTGCAATTTAATGCATTACTTAATTTTTGAGATAGTTTGTCGTGCATGACTATCGTTTCCGAGCAAAATTTGTGGAAAATGGTCTGTTTGGACTGGGACTGCACTCTCGACCAGTTTTTCTCCGCGTTTACACAAAACACTGTTGAGGGAGAGAAAAATAATATTTTGTCTAAATCTTCTGTCTAGTTTGTCTATTTTTCATGATAAATCCCCTGGCTAACGTCCAATTTAATGCATTACTTAATTTTTGAGATAGTTTGTCGTGCATGACTATCGTTTCCGAGCAAAATCTGTGGAAAATGGTCTGTTTGGACTGGGTGGGACTGCACTCTCGACCAGTTTTTCTCCGCGTTTACACAAATCAATGTTGAGGGAGAGAAAAATAATATTTTGTCTAAACCTTCTGTATAGTTTGTCTATTTTTCATGATAAATCCCCTGGCCAACGTGCAATTTAATGCATTACTTAATTTTTGAGATAGTTTGTCGTGCATGACTATCGTTTCCGAGCAAAATCTGTGGACAATGGTCTGTTTGGACTGGGACTGCACTCTCGCCCAGTTTTACTCCGCGTTTACACAAAACACTGTTGAGGGAGAGAAAAACAATATTTTGTTCAAATCTTCTGTCTAGTTTGTCTATTTTTCATGATAAATCACCTGGCCACCGTTCAATTTAATGCATTACTTAATTTTTGAGATACTTTGTCGACCAGGACTATTGTTTTCGAGCAAAAAGTGAGGAAAATGGTCTGTTTGGATTGGCACTGCACTCTCGCCCAGTTTTTATCCGCGCTTACACAAGACACTGTTGAGGGAGAGAAAAACAATATTTTGTCTAAATCATCTGTCTAGTTTGTCTATTTGTCATGATAAATCACCTGGCCAACGTGCAATTTAATGCATTACTTGATTTTTGAGATAGTTTGTCGTGCATGACTGTTGTTTCCGAGCAAAATTTGTGGAAAATGGTCTGTTTGGACTGGGACTGCACTCTCGACCAGTTTTTCTCCGTTTTTACACAAAACACTGTTGAGGGAGAGAAAAAACAATATTTTGTCTAAATCTTCTGTCGAGCTTTTCTATTTTTCATGATAAATCCCCTGGCCAACGTGCAATTTAATGCATTACTTAATTTTTGAGATAGTTTGTCGTGCATGACTATCGTTTCCGAGCAAAATTTGTGGAAAATGGTCTGTTTGGACTGGGACTGCACTCTCGACCAGTTTTTCTCCGCGTTTACACAAAACACTGTTGAGGGAGAGAAAAATAATATTTTGTCTAAATCTTCTGTCTAGTTTGTCTATTTTTCATGATAAATCCCCTGGCTAACGTCCAATTTAATGCATTACTTAATTTTTGAGATAGTTTGTCGTGCATGACTATCGTTTCCGAGCAAAATCTGTGGAAAATGGTCTGTTTGGACTGGGTGGGACTGAACTCTCGCCCAGTTTTTCTCCGTTTTGACACAAATCACTGTTGAGGGAGAGAAAAACAATATTTTGTCTGAATCTTCTGTCTAACTTGTCTATTTTTCATGATAAATCACCTGGACGTGCAATTTAATGCATTACTTAATTTTTGAGATAGTTTGTCGTGCATGACTATCGTTTCCGAGCAAAATTTGTGGAAAATGGTCTGTTTGGACTGGGACTGCACTCTCGACCAGTTTTTCTCCGCGTTTACACAAAACACTGTTGAGGGAGAGAAAAATAATATTTTGTCTAAATCTTCTGTCTAGTTTGTCTATTTTTCATGATAAATCCCCTGGCTAACGTCCAATTTAATGCATTACTTAATTTTTGAGATAGTTTGTCGTGCATGACTATCGTTTCCGAGCAAAATCTGTGGAAAATGGTCTGTTTGGACTGGGTGGGACTGCACTCTCGACCAGTTTTTCTCCGCGTTTACACAAATCAATGTTGAGGGAGAGAAAAATAATATTTTGTCTAAACCTTCTGTATAGTTTGTCTATTTTTCATGATAAATCCCCTGGCCAACGTGCAATTTAATGCATTACTTAATTTTTGAGATAGTTTGTCGTGCATGACTATCGTTTCCGAGCAAAATCTGTGGACAATGGTCTGTTTGGACTGGGACTGCACTCTCGCCCAGTTTTACTCCGCGTTTACACAAAACACTGTTGAGGGAGAGAAAAACAATATTTTGTTCAAATCTTCTGTCTAGTTTGTCTATTTTTCATGATAAATCACCTGGCCACCGTTCAATTTAATGCATTACTTAATTTTTGAGATACTTTGTCGACCAGGACTATTGTTTTCGAGCAAAAAGTGAGGAAAATGGTCTGTTTGGATTGGCACTGCACTCTCGCCCAGTTTTTATCCGCGCTTACACAAGACACTGTTGAGGGAGAGAAAAACAATATTTTGTCTAAATCATCTGTCTAGTTTGTCTATTTGTCATGATAAATCACCTGGCCAACGTGCAATTTAATGCATTACTTGATTTTTGAGATAGTTTGTCGTGCATGACTGTTGTTTCCGAGCAAAATTTGTGGAAAATGGTCTGTTTGGACTGGGACTGCACTCTCGACCAGTTTTTCTCCGTTTTTACACAAAACACTGTTGAGGGAGAGAAAAAACAATATTTTGTCTAAATCTTCTGTCGAGCTTTTCTATTTTTCATGATAAATCCCCTGGCCAACGTGCAATTTAATGCATTACTTAATTTTTGAGATAGTTTGTCGTGCATGACTATCGTTTCCGAGCAAAATTTGTGGAAAATGGTCTGTTTGGACTGGGACTGCACTCTCGACCAGTTTTTCTCCGCGTTTACACAAAACACTGTTGAGGGAGAGAAAAATAATATTTTGTCTAAATCTTCTGTCTAGTTTGTCTATTTTTCATGATAAATCCCCTGGCTAACGTCCAATTTAATGCATTACTTAATTTTTGAGATAGTTTGTCGTGCATGACTATCGTTTCCGAGCAAAATCTGTGGAAAATGGTCTGTTTGGACTGGGTGGGACTGAACTCTCGCCCAGTTTTTCTCCGTTTTGACACAAATCACTGTTGAGGGAGAGAAAAACAATATTTTGTCTGAATCTTCTGTCTAACTTGTCTATTTTTCATGATAAATCACCTGGACGTGCAATTTAATGCATTACTTGATTTTTGAGATAGTTTGTCGTGCATGACTATCGTTTCCGAGCAAAATTTGTGGAAAATGGTCTGTTTGGACTGGGACTGCACTCTCGACCAGTTTTTCTCCGCGTTTACACAAAACACTGTTGAGGGAGAGAAAAATAATATTTTGTCTAAATCTTCTGTCTAGTTTGTCTATTTTTCATGATAAATCCCCTGGCTAACGTCCAATTTAATGCATTACTTAATTTTTGAGATAGTTTGTCGTGCATGACTATCGTTTCCGAGCAAAATCTGTGGAAAATGGTCTGTTTGGACTGGGTGGGACTGCACTCTCGACCAGTTTTTCTCCGCGTTTACACAAATCAATGTTGAGGGAGAGAAAAACAATATTTTGTCTAAACCTTCTGTATAGTTTGTCTATTTTTCATGATAAATCCCCTGGCCAACGTGCAATTTAATGCATTACTTAATTTTTGAGATAGTTTGTCGTGCATGACTATCGTTTCCGAGCAAAATCTGTGGACAATGGTCTGTTTGGACTGGGACTGCACTCTCGCCCAGTTTTTCTTCGTGTTGACACAAGTCACTGTTGAGGGAGAGAAAAACAATATTTTGTCTAAATCTACTGTCTAGTTTGTCTATTTTTCATGATAAATCCCCTGGCCAACGCGCAATTTAATGCATTACTTAATTTTTGAGATAGTTTGTCGTGCATGACTATCGTTTCCGAGAAAAATGTGTGGAAAGTGGTCTGTTTGGACTGGGACTGCACTCTCGCCCAGTTTTACTCCGCGTTTACACAAAACACTGTTGAGGGAGAGAAAAACAATATTTTGTTCAAATCTTCTGTCTAGTTTGTCTATTTTTCATGATAAATCACCTGGCCACCGTTCAATTTAATGCATTACTTAATTTTTGAGATACTTTGTCGACCAGGACTATTGTTTTCGAGCAAAAAGTGAGGAAAATGGTCTGTTTGGATTGGCACTGCACTCTCGCCCAGTTTTTATCCGCGCTTACACAAGACACTGTTGAGGGAGAGAAAAACAATATTTTGTCTAAATCATCTGTCTAGTTTGTCTATTTGTCATGATAAATCACCTGGCCAACGTGCAATTTAATGCATTACTTGATTTTTGAGATAGTTTGTCGTGCATGACTGTTGTTTCCGAGCAAAATTTGTGGAAAATGGTCTGTTTGGACTGGGACTGCACTCTCGACCAGTTTTTCTCCGTTTTTACACAAAACACTGTTGAGGGAGAGAAAAAACAATATTTTGTCTAAATCTTCTGTCGAGCTTTTCTATTTTTCATGATAAATCCCCTGGCCAACGTGCAATTTAATGCATTACTTAATTTTTGAGATAGTTTGTCGTGCATGACTATCGTTTCCGAGCAAAATTTGTGGAAAATGGTCTGTTTGGACTGGGACTGCACTCTCGACCAGTTTTTTCTCCGCGTTTACACAAAACACTGTTGAGGGAGAGAAAAATAATATTTTGTCTAAATCTTCTGTCTAGTTTGTCTATTTTTCATGATAAATCCCCTGGCTAACGTCCAATTTAATGCATTACTTAATTTTTGAGATAGTTTGTCGTGCATGACTATCGTTTCCGAGCAAAATCTGTGGAAAATGGTCTGTTTGGACTGGGTGGGACTGAACTCTCGCCCAGTTTTTCTCCGTTTTGACACAAATCACTGTTGAGGGAGAGAAAAACAATATTTTGTCTGAATCTTCTGTCTAACTTGTCTATTTTTCATGATAAATCACCTGGACGTGCAATTTAATGCATTACTTAATTTTTGAGATAGTTTGTCGTGCATGACTATCGTTTCCGAGCAAAATGTGTGGAAAATGGTCTGTTTGGACTGGGATTGCACTCTCGCCCAGTTTTTCTCGGTGTTGACACAAGTCACTGTTGAGGGAGAGAAAAACAATATTTTGTCGCAATATACTGTCTAGTTTGTCTATTTTTCATGATAAATCACCTGGTCAACGCGCAATTTAATGCAATACTTAATTTTCTAGATAGTTCGGCTACCAGGACTATCGTTTTTGAGCAAAAAGTGAGGAAAATGGTATGTTTGGATTGGGACTGCATTCTATTGCCAAGTTTTTCTCTGCGTTGACACAAGACAATGTTGAGGCAGAGAAAAAACAATCTTTTGTCTAAATCTTTTGACAATCTACTTTGTCTATTTTTCATGATAAATCACCTGGCCACCGTTCAATTAAAGGTATCTTTCCTTAAATTAAATTCCTGAAAGTTGCTACTTTCAGGAAATTTCATTTTTTGGCCAAAATTGAAAAAAATGCCGGGGGTTATCCTTACATATTTAGTCAAAATCGGCCCAAAATTGACTTTTCTCAAAGCAAGGCAGCAATTCATCTGGATGCTAGAGGAACATCAATCAATACTCTAAAACACATAATTTTCAAGATTTGGGCAAAAATCGTTAATTTTTGAGTAAAAAAAATAATGTTGTGGCGATTTTACCTTAATTTTCAAAAGAATTTCCCCTTTAATAGCACAACTGTCCAGCAATCGATTTGGAATGCGTTCTAGGACCCTTAAGGCATCTTTCTAGCAACATTCAGCAAATTTCATTTTTTGGCCAAAATTTAAAAAAAATGCAAGGGGTAAGCCTTACATTTTTAGTCAAAATCGGTAAAAAATTGACTTTTCCCAAAACAAGGCAGCAATTCATCTGGATGCAAAAGGAACATCAATCAGTACTCTGAAACACATAATTTTGAAGATTTGGGCAAAACTCATCAATTTTTGGAGAAAAAAAAGGTAATTTTTTTAGAGATTTTATCTTAATTTTTCTACAGAATTTCCCCTTCAATAGCACAACTGTCCAGCAATCGATTTGGATTGCGTTCTAGGACCCTTAAGGCATCTTTCTAGCAAGTTTCAGGAAATTTCATTTTTTGGCCAAAATTGAAAAAAATGCAAGGGGTTAGCCTTACATTTTTAGTCGAAATCGGCCAAAAATTGACTTTTCTCAAAACAAGGCAGAAATTCATATGGATGCAAGAGGAACATCAATCAATACTCTGAAACACATAATTTTGAAGATATGGGCAAAAATTGTCAATTTTTGGAGAAAAAAAGGTAATTTTTGGAGCGATTAACCTTTATTTTTCGACAGAATTTACCCTTCAATAGCACAAATGTCCAGCAATCGATTTGGAATGCGTTCTAGGACCCTTAAGGCATCTTTCTAGCAACTTTCAGGAAATTTCATTTTTTTGGCCAAAATTGAAAAAAATGCAAGGGGTAAGCCTTACATTTTTAGTCAAAATCGGCCAAAAATTGACTTTTCTCAAAACAAGGCAGAAATTCATCTGGATGCAAGAGGACCATCAATCAATAGTCTAACACACATAATTTTGAAGATGTGGGCAAAAAACGTCAATTTTTGGAGAAAAAAAAGGTAATTTGTTGAGGGATTTTACCTTAATTTTTCGACAGAATTTCCCCTTCAATAGCACAATTGTCCAGCAATCGATTTGGAATGCGTTCTAGCACCCTTAAGGCATCTTTCTAGCAACTTTCAGGAAATTTCATTTTTTGGCCAAAATTGAAAAAGATGCAAGGGGTTAGCCTTACATTTTTAGTCAAAATCGGCCAAAAATTGACTTTTCTCAAAACAAGGCAGAAATTCATTTGAATGCAAGAGGAACATCAATCAATACTCTGAAACACATAATTTTGAAGATATGGGCAAAAATTGTCAATTTTTGGAGAAAAAAATAGGTAATTTTTGGAGCGATTAACCTTTATTTTTCGACAGAATTTACCCTTCAATAGCACAAATGTCCAGCAATCAATTTTGAATGCGTTCTAGGACCCTTAAGACATCTTTCTAGCAACTTTCAGGAAATTTCATTTTTTGGCCAAAATTGAAAAAAATGCAAGGGGTTAGCCTTACATTTTTAGTCGAAATCGGCCAAAAATTGACTTTTCTCAAAACAGGGCAGAATTTCATCTGGATGCAAGAGGAACATCAATCAATACTCTGACACACATAATTTTGAAGATTTGGGCAAAAATCGTCAATTTGTTGAGAAAAAAAGGTTAGTTTTTTAGCGATTTTACCTTAATTTTTCGACAGAATTTCCCCTTTAATAGCACAACTGTCCAGCAATCGATTAGGAATGCGTTCTAGTACCCTTAAGGCATCCTTTAGCAACTTTCAGGAAATTTCATTTTTTGGCCAAAATTGAAAAATATGCAAGGGGTTAGCCTTACATTTTTAGTCAAAATGGAGAAAAAAAAGGTAATTTGTTGAGGGATTTTAATTTTTCGACAGAATTTCCCCTTCAATAGCACAACTGTCCAGCAATCGATTTGGAATGCGTTCTAGCACCATTAAGGCATCGTTCTAGCAACTTTCAGGAAATTTCATTTTTTGGCCAAAATTTAAAAAAAATGCAAGGGGTAAGCCTTACATTTTTAGTCAAAATCGGTAAAAAATTGACTTTTCTCAAAACAAGGCAGCAATTCATCTGGATGCAAAAGGAACATCAATCAATACTCTGAAACACATAATTTTGAAGATTTGGGCAAAACTCATCAATTTTTTGAGAAAAAAAAGGTAATTTTTTTAGAGATTTTATCTTAATTTTTCTACAGAATTTCCCCTTTAATAGCACAACTGTCCAGCAATCGATTTGGATTGCGTTCTAGGACCCTTAAGGCATCTTTCTAGCAAGTTTCAGGAAATTTCATTTTTTGGCCAAAATTGAAAAAAATGCAAGGGGTTATCCTTACATTTTTAGTCGAAATCGGCCAAAAATTGACTTTTCACAAAACAAGGCAGCAATTCATCCGGATGCAAGAGGACCATCAATCAATAGTCTAACACACATAATTTTGAAGATGTGGGCAAAAATCGTCAATTTTTGGAGAAAAAAAAAGGTAATTTGTTGAGGGATTTTACCTTAATTTTTCGACAGAATTTCCACTTTCAATAGCACAATTGTCCAGCAATCGATTTGGAATGCGTTCTAGCACCCTTAAGGCATCTTTCTAGCAACTTTCAGGAAATTTCATTTTTTGGCCAAAATTGAAAAAAATGCAAGGGGTAAGCCTTACATTTTTAGTCAAAATCGGCCAAAAATTGACTTTTCTCAAAACAAGGCAGAAATTCATCTGGATGCAAGAGGAACATCAATCAATACTCTGAAACACATAATTTTGAAGATATGGGCAAAAATTGTCAATTTTTGGAGAAAAAATAGGTAATTTTTGGAGCGATTAACCTTTATTTTTCGACAGAATTTACCCTTCAATAGCACAAATGTCCAGCAATCGATTTGGAATGCGTTCTAGGACCCTTAAGGCATCTTTCTAGCAACTTTCAGGAAATTTCATTTTTTGGCCAAAATTGAAAAAAATGCAAGGGGTAAGCCTTACATTTTTAGTCAAAATCGGCCAAAAATTGACTTTTCTCAAAACAAGGCAGAAATTCATCTGGATGCAAGAGGACCATCAATCAATAGTCTAACACACATAATTTTGAAGATGTGGGCAAAAATCGTCAATTTTTCGAGAAAAAAAAGGTAATTTGTTGAGGGATTTTACCTTAATTTTTCGACAGAATTTCCCCTTCAATAGCACAATTGTCCAGCAATCGATTTGGAATGCGTTCTAGAACCCTTAAAGCATCTTTCTAGCAACTTTCAGGAAATTTCATTTTTTGGCCAAAATTGAAAAAGATGCAAGGGGTTAGCCTTACATTTTTAGTCAAAATCGGCCAAAAATTGACTTTTCTCAAAACAAGGCAGAAATTCATTTGGATGCAAGAGGAACATCAATCAATACTCTGAAACACATAATTTTGAAGATATGGGCAAAAATTGTCAATTTTTGGAGAAAAAATAGGTAAGTTTTGGAGCGATTAACCTTTATTTTTCGACAGAATTTACCCTTCAATAGCGCAATTGTCCAGCAATCGATTTGGAATGCGTTCTAGGACCCTTAAGGCATCTTTCTAGCAACTTTCAGGAAATTTCATTTTTTGGCCAAAATTTAAAAAAAATGCAAGGGGTAAGCCCTACATTTTTAGTCAAAATCGGCCAAAAATTGACTTTTCTCAAAACAAGGCAGCAATTCATCTGGATGCAAAAGGAACATCAGTCAATATTCTAACACACATAATTTTGAAGATTTTGGCAAAAGAAGTCAATTTTTGGAGAAAAAAAGGAATTTTTCTGGCGACTTTATCTTAATTATTTTCATCTTAACATAACCTCTAGGGGCGACTATTGATGGTCGCCTCTAGCGGTACCTACTTCTAGGGGCGACTATTGATGGTCGCCTCTTGCGGTACGTATACCTCTAGGGGCGACTATTGATGGTCGCCTCTAGCGGTACTTCCTCTGGGGGCGACTATTGATGGTCGCCTCTAGCGGTACCTACTTCTAGGGGCGACTATTGATGGTCGCCTCTTGCGGTACGTATACCTCTAGGGGCGACTATTGATGGTCGCCTCTAGCGGTACCTACCTCTGGAGGCGACTATTGATGGTCGCCTCTAGTGGTAAATACTTGTTTATATTAATTTTTCGACAGAATTTCCCCTTCAATAGCACAATTGTCCAGCAATCAATTTTGAATGCGTTCTAGGACCCTTAAGACATCTTTCTAGCAAGTTTCAGGAAATTTCATTTTTTGGCCAAAACTGAAAAAAATGCAAGGGGTTAGCCTTACATTTTTAGTCGAAATCGGCCAAAAATTGACTTTTCTCAAAACAGGGCAGAAATTCATCCGGATGCAAGAGGAACATCAATCAATAGTCTAACACACATAATTTTGAAGATGTGGGCAAAAATCGTCAATTTTTGGAGAAAAAAAAGGTAATTTGTTGAGGGATTTTACCTTAATTTTTCGACAGAATTTCCCCTTCAATAGCACAATTGTCCAGCAATCGATTTGGAATGCGTTCTAGCACCCTTAAGGCATCTTTCTAGCAACTTTCAGGAAATTTCATTTTTTGGCCAAAATTGAAAAAAATGCAAGGGGTGAGCCTTACATTTTTAGTCAAAATCGGCCAAAAATTGACTTTTCTCAAAACAAGGCAGCAATTCATCTGGATGCAAAAGGAACATCAGTCAATACTCTAACACACATAATTTTGAAGATTTTGGCAAAAGAAGTCAATTTTTGGAGAAAAAAAGGAATTTTTCTGGCGACTTTATCTTAATTATTTTCATCTTTACATAACCTCTAGGGGCGACTATTGATGGTCACCTCTAGCGGTACCTACTTCTAGGGGCGACTATTGATGGTCGCCTCTTGCGGTACGTATACGTCTAGGGGCGACTATTGATGGTCGCCTCTAGCGGTACTTCCTCTGGGGGCGACTATTGATGGTCGCCTCTAGCGGTACCTACTTCTAGGGGCGACTATTGATGGTCGCCTCTAGCGGTACCTTCCTCTAGGGGCGACTATTGATGGTCGCCTCTAGCGGTAGGCCCTACCTACCTCTGGAGGCGACTATTGATGGTCGCCTCTAGTGGTAAATACTTTTTTATATTAATTTTTCGACAGAATTTCCCCTTCAATAGCACAATTGTCCAGCAATCAATTTTGAATGCGTTCTAGGACCCTTAAGACATCTTTCTAGCAACTTTCAGGAAATTTCATTTTTTGGCCAAAATTGAAAACAATGCAAGGGGTTAGCCTTACATTTTTAGTCAAAATCGGCCAAAAATTGACTTTTCTCAAAACAGGGCAGAAATTCATCCGGATGCAAGAGGACCATCAATCAATAGTCTAACACACATAATTTTGAAGATGTGGGCAAAAATCGTCAATTTTTGGAGAAAAAAAATGTAATTTGTTGAGGGATTTTACCTTAATTTTTCGACAGAATTTCCCCTTCAATAGCACAATTGTCCAGCAATCGATTTGGAATGCGTTCTAGCACCCTTAAGGCATCTTTCTAGCAACTTTCAGGAAATTTCATTTTTTGGCCAAAATTTAAAAAAATGCAAGGGGTTAGCCTGACATTTTTTGTCAAAATCGGCCAAAAATTGACTTTTTTCAAAACAAGGCAGAATTTCATCTGGATGCAAGAGGAACATCAATCAATACTCTGACACACATAATTTTGAAGATTTAGGCAAAAATCGTCAATTTGTTGAGAAAAAAAGGTAAGTTTTTTAGCGATTTTACCTTAATTTTTCGACAGAATTTCCCCTTTAATAGCACAACTGTCCAGCAATCGATTAGGAATGCGTTCTAGTACCCTTAAGGCATCTTTCTAGCATCTTTCATGAAATTTCCTTTTTTTGGCCAAAATTGAAAAAGATGCAAGGGGTTAGCCTTACATTTTTAGTCAAAATCGGCCAAAAATTGACTTTTCTCAAAACAAGGCAGAAATTCATCTGGATGCAAGAGGAACATCAATCAATACTCTGAAACACATAATTTTGAAGATATGGGCAAAAATTGTCAATTTTTGGAGAAAAAAATAGGTAATTTTTAGAGCGATTAACTTTTATTTTTCGACAGAATTTACCTTTCAATAGCACAATTGTCCAGCAATCGATTTGGAATGCGTTCTAGGACCCTTAACCCTAAAGGGGCCGGGGGGGCTGAATCCGCCCCCCCCCCCCTCAACATTTTCCGCGATAGCTTCTAAAAAAAAAATTTTCGCGACCCGAGCTGTTATGACTTTTTAGCCTCGAGCTTTGCGCATCTTTTGATACCAAAAATATAAAAATCGGACCACGGGTTGGCACGTAGCGAAAGATTTTCCGGCGCTACGCGCCGTGAAAACTGAATTTTCGCATATACGTCGTGTACACCGAGCAGAATTGCCATTCATACATATTGTGGCGAATCCCGTCCGGGTCAAGTTTGACTCGGTACTGCACAGGCGAGCGGCAGCCCTACAGCACTGTGGGGGAGGTCGTTTGGCAACCATATATCGCCGCGCGCAACACTTTTTCCCGGGGACCCTATGGAGCGGAGATAAATACCAGGCAGAGCAGCGCAGGAACCCAATAATCTGACAAAGAGAGATCACTCAAGAGCCGCGGGGTTTTCCCTTTATTATAACTAAGACGCCTTAATCACTTCAGTTAAGTTGCAGATTCCTTAAGGGATTGCTGTTCCTTAAGGTTTAGCCTTGAGGTTCCTTAAGGGTTTCCTGTATCCTTAAGGGATATAATCGAGTTTCCTACTGAGCCTTAGAATTACTGACAGAGAGGTTTATTACTGAAGGCACTTAATAGAAATTATTACTGAATGTGATAACTTGTGGGGAGGTTCAACAATATCGGTCCTGAACTGTGCTCGTCACTAACTTTATCAAATACGTCAGCTTGACATACCCCGCGCTATGAGCTGCTGCAACTAGATTCGGCAAACCGCCGCCGCCACGGACTCTCTGACACGGCTCCGACAGTCCCGCTGTCTCGGACACTCCGATCAGCCTCTCTCACGCTGCTCTGGGATCCGGCGGTCGGTCGCTATACCGCTCCGCCTCGCTGCTACCAGCTCCCACTACACACCAACAGCAACGCTGACGCACACAAGCCTAGCGCCCTACAACAACTCTCTTAGAGCTCCGCCGTCACACGTCTCTTCAGTCCGCTAGCTCCACAGCAACTCCCGCCACGTACACACACGAGGCACAGCGCGCGCAAACCGCTCAAGGTCACCTAAGCAGCCCACTGCGCATGCTCAGCAAGTATGGCACGCCTCAGCGCTATGACGCGCGAAAGCTACAAGCACTCAGGCCAATTTCGTTACACAGCCCCAACCTTAAGTTCGGACCGTCCCGGTCCGTTAAACTGAAAAACAACCAAAACGAAATTAACTGAGGTGCCATCTTATACAATGAAAATATAAAGTTCACTTATACACAAATAAGCACCTTTACCTTTAAGGCTACTGTGGTCTCCTTAAGGGAAATTTAAAGAAAGGTAAGATTCTGAGGTTCCTTAAGGGAGCTCCTTAAGGGAGTGTCCAAAACAAATCACACCTGATACGGCTTTATCAAAAATAGACAAGGATCCACTTTCTCCTTCAGGGAGTTTATACACATGAAATACAATCACAACATACCTCAAGGACGTCTATATAATCAAAAGTAATTACCCTGCTCCTTGAGGGAGTTTACACAAAGATCATCAATAAATACAGTATTCCTTAAGGGAATGCGGTAGCTAATGAAGGCAAGATCGGTCTCTTTTTTTAACAAATATACTCTCTTATAAAACTTTTACACTGTTCCAAAACTAAGTTAGAAACAAGTAATGCTTTAAGTTAAAAACAACAATGTAAACCTTAAGAAAACCTAAACTCTACTTGAGGATGAAACCGGCCGTAAACTCCACATCGTAGGTCCTCTCTACGACCTCTTCAGATACCTTCAACCCATTCTGAAACTGGCTCCTGGTGCTGACCTCCTTCACTTGACGAACATTCCCGGCCATCATCACTTCCAGATCAGCAGTATCGATCGGAGTCGCCCGTCGCCACCCAGGGTTGCCACTACTGACCCTGCATACTCTGGCTCGTGGTGGTTCCTCCAGTGCTGACGTCTTGGCCTGCCCGTGCTGAATATCTGTGGCAGGTGGAAAGGTGCGTTTCCGAAGATCCCCCTCCTGATACCGTAGAGAGCTTCCCTGAAGTGCTCGCCCAAGGTTAACAGAAATAGAGGCGTCGTCGTTGAGGTCTGTTTCCTCCCCGTCGCTAGCTTCTGCCTGGACATCCTGCCTCATTGACATCATCCCTTGTGGTTTCCCTCCATATACCATCCTGCGTCTCGGCTCCACACTGTCGAGCAGAGACACGGAAGCTGGTGACAAGGATATCCCAGCCACATCATCTATCTCTAACTCCCTGCCAGGTGTCAAGGGGACCTGAGTTTCTTCCTCCTCGGCCTCCTTCTTCTGCGGTTCCCCCGGTGGCTTATCAACACTCTTAGCTTCCGTTCCCATTGTCGGTAGGAGGTAGTCCATCCCAAGGATTCCATCCATCTCCAATTTGGCAAAGATCGCCCGCACTGGGGAGGTAGTCTTCCCAACTTGAACCTCTAACCACGCTCCACCTATCGTCTCTATGGAGTGACCGTCAGCTCCATACAGCCCTACTCCCTCCGTGCTCAATGTTCGCCTCTGTTCCTTCGGTATCTTGTAGTATATCGCCCCTGTATCTATTAACATAAGTGTCTCTGCTCCCCTCACACGTGCACTCACATAAAGTCCTCCCTTCCTTTGGTCCCTTGAGGGAAGTGTAATCCCCTGAGGTATTCCTCCTATTGTTTGTGGTCCTTTCGAATCGTCAGCCCACCCTTGGACCCCAGGGAAGGCTGTTTGTCGTTTCCCGACTCTACGTTTTGTTCACGTTTGGGTGCTTTACAGTCCCGTGCAATATGTCCCTTTTCCTTGCAACTGTAACACTTGTCGTTCTTTGGTGCAGGACAGTTCCTAGCAAAATGTCCCGAGGCTTTGCAGTTGTAACACACGTCCTGTGTTCTGCCTTTCCATCCCTTTCCAGATCTCGGTCCAGAATCATAACCCACTTGTTTCTCCTGGCTACCCTTACTGATATCCTGTAGCATCGACTGGATTTTTCCAAAGGCTTGTCCCATGGACTCCTGTGTTTCTCTTATCTCTCCCTTCAGTTCCTTCATCGTAATTTCGTCCTTGCCTTCTAGTACTCTAGCAAACTTCCTAGCCTTATCGCTAGTCCTACGATCCTCTGTCTGCAGGAAACTCTGTGTTTGCAACGCCGCCTTGATCGAATCATCAAGGGTGGCAGGCTTTGAACGGAAAATCCCCTCCCTGATTTCTCTGTCTTTCACGGCGTCCATGAAGTGTCCCTTCGCCAGTCTCTCTCTACTCTTGTCTGAGAACTCCGGGTACGCCAATGCTGCAAGTTCTCTCACACTGGCTCCGAGCTCTTGCAGGGTTTCAGTCTCGCCCTGACGACGATGACGAAGCTCCATTAGATGGAAATCTGCCTGTTGTCCTGGTCCAAAACGTTGATCTAGTCTGTCCAAAAGATCCTTAAGTGAAAGTTCCTTCCCCTCTGGTTGGCATCCCAGCACCTTCAACGCCTGTCCCTGAAGGCTGGCCGCTAAGAATACAGCAGCCTGGCTGTCCTTCCATCCATTTGCTACGCAACAAGCTTGAAAATGTGCCTTATAGTCCTTCCATGGCACTTTTCCACTGAACCGGTCAGGACAAATATTCGGTTTCCTAATTCTGTCCTCACTTTTCTTAGTTTCCTTCGCGGTTACCAAGGATGTCTCCTCCGTTTGTCTAGTGTTTGCAGGTGTGCCTGGTATCCCTAGTATTGAACTAAAAGTGCTTGAGACAGCAGGAGTTGGGGTGAACAGTTCCGGTGTTTCAGTCCGGCTTATTTCCTTATCCTCGATGATTGATTTCATTTTCTGTACTTGTTCCTCAAGTTCCCGTTTTTCCTTGAGTGCATCCTCGTACATGCTTTCGGCCTGGTGTGCCTCCATCCTCAGAACATCCAGCTCCTCCTCCATCCATTTAGAATCCATCACTGCAGATGCAGTCTCCTGAAAGTGTCACGCCTTATCCCACTTCTGACACCAATGTGGCGAATCCCGTCCGGGTCAAGTTTGACTCGGTACTGCACAGGCGAGCGGCAGCCCTACAGCACTGTGGGGGAGGTCGTTTGGCAACCATATATCGCCGCGCGCAACACTTTTTCCCGGGGACCCTATGGAGCGGAGATAAATACCAGGCAGAGCAGCGCAGGAACCCAATAATCTGACAAAGAGAGATCACTCAAGAGCCGCGGGGTTTTCCCTTTATTATAACTAAGACGCCTTAATCACTTCAGTTAAGTTGCAGATTCCTTAAGGGATTGCTGTTCCTTAAGGTATAGCCTTGAGGTTCCTTAAGGCTATCCTTAAGCACTGTATCCTTAAGGGATATAATCGAGTTTCCTACTGAGCCTTAGAATTACTGACAGAGAGGTTTATTACTGAAGGAACTTAATAGAAATTATTACTGAATGTGATAACTTGTGGGGAGGTTCAACAATATCGGTCCTGAACTGTGCTCGTCACTAACTTTATCAAATACGTCAGCTTGACATACCCCGCGCTATGAGCTGCTGCAACTAGATTCGGCAAACCGCCGCCGCCACGGACTCTCTGACACGGCTCCGACAGCAGTGGCGTCGCCAAGGGGGGGCCAGGGGGGGCACGTGCCCCCCTGGAAAACCTAGTGCCCCCCGAGTGCCCCCCCATCTGAGATTTGGGTTGGTAAAAAAATATATAAATATTTGGTTATATTCAACTCCCATCATCTGAGTTGGTTTTTCATAAGGACAAAGAAGCACAGTAATTCGTATTTTCTTCAAATGAGCTGCAAATGTGGCACCATTTTGCATCTAGCCCATCCTCCGTATGCGAAAATTTTCCAAAGGGGAGGGGGGCACCCCCTCCCCTTAGACCCCTCCCCCAGGACGGCGATCCGTATCCACCTAAGTGCCCCCCCCCCCCCCATCAAATGCTGGTGCCCCCCCGTGCCCCCCCAGACTGAAAAGTCTGGTGACGCCACTGTCCGACAGTCCCGCTGTCTCGGACACTCCGATCAGCCTCTCTCACGCTGCTCTGGGATCCGGCGGTCGGTCGCTATACCGCTCCGCCTCGCTGCTACCAGCTCCCACTACACACCAACAGCAACGCTGACGCACACAAGCCTAGCGCCCTACAACAACTCTCTTCGAGCTCCGCCGTCACACGTCTCTTCAGTCCGCTAGCTCCACAGCAACTCCCGCCACGTACACACACGAGGCACAGCGCGCGCAAACCGCTCAAGGTCACCTAAGCAGCCCACTGCGCATGCTCAGCAAGTATGGCACGCCTCAGCGCTATGACGCGCGAAAGCTACAAGCACTCAGGCCAATTTCGTTACAATATGAATAATTAAATAGCCATAATTCCAAAACCCTTTGACCTATAGTCATGAAATTTCTTGGGCATGTTTAGAAAGAGTTGCGCAATGCATGTGCTGAGTTTCACAAATTTTCGCCACTCGATGGCCGAGATCTAAGGGAGGGGGCGGAATCTCCCCCCCCCCCCCCCGGCTGAGAGATGGTCAAAATAACCCGGCCCCTTTCTTTCTAGCAACTTTCAGGAAATTTCATTTTTTGGCCAAAATTGAAAAAAATGCAAGGGGTAAGCCTTACATTTTTAGTCGAAATCGGCCAAAAATTGACTTTTCTCAAAACAAGGCAGAAATTCATCCAGATGCAAGAGGAACATCAATCAATATTCTGACACACATAATTTTGAAGATTTGGGCAAACCTGGAACTTTTGTCTAATTTTATTAACTGTTTCTGTTTAAAAACACAGACAAGATTGTCCCCACAATTTCTTTTTACATGCACGCATTGTCGTTTATTGAGACACTCTATAGAAGAAAAACATACCACGGCTAATGTAAATGCACACGGGTTAGTTAAAGGGAATATACATCATTTGCTTTTGCTGTAATTTTCAGAAATGGATGGAATTGGGGGTTGGAAATATATAGCAAATATAGTTACACTGACTTTTTTGAGGTTTTGGGTTCGAAAATGCTATAAAAACCAAGAAAACAATCATTTTCCTGTAGTCCGGTTCCCTGACTCCTTATAAGAAGAAACAGAGCAGTTTATTGGGGGAATTGTAAGGTCAGGGAACCAGTCTAGCTGGCTTGTACCCGTTCATAGGTGTGTAATCGATTGCAAACAAGTGCGATGGTCAATTGGGGCCAGTAAAAGCAAGTTTTTTCCAACGCTGGTCGGCCGACCAGCGTTGGAAATTGATACAAAAATACCACTTTTCTTGAAAATGACAGTATACCAGGTGCCATGATTTTACAGGATGCTTTACACTGTCATTCACTAACAGTCCAGCAAGGTATTTCAAAATGATTTGGTAGTTTTATTTTTTGATGTTTGCAAATGTTGTATTTTCCCTTTAAGAGTCTGTTTCTGTGCCTGGCTGGCTAGTGAAAAAAAAAACATTTAGGTCGAACCCGGTCAATGTGGGATAACGATTATTTCCATACTACATAATATATCACACACACAAAACACATAAGAATTGAATCACAGGTCGTACTACATTTATACTTGTACAGCAGTAATATACAAAGTTTACAAACATAATTAAATAAAAAGTACGCCGGGAAAAAAATCAGGAAAGAGTTGCTAGCTTAAAGCTGGTAAATCTATAGTTCAACTAATACACATTGTTTCAAAAAAGTCTGCTTCTCAAGGATATGGGAGTATTAGATTAAGTCATTTTGGATCATGCACAAGTGAATGGACATTTTAGAAGGAAATATACTTGATATGTCATGCAAGGGCGGATCCGGGGGGGCCAAAGGGGGCCATGCTCCCCCCCCCCCCCAAAAAAAAAACGATACCAATTTTTGTTAATTTTTATGTGACATCGCAATAAAGGGAGGCAATGAGTACACCACCATCTTTTCCTCAAAAAAACATTGGTTAAAGTGGTCAGAAATTGCCTCAGATCGCACCACAGAGCATCTAGAATCCAAACATTTTTCGGGGCCCTTGAGCGGGCCCCGACCCCACGCCGTAATTTTTTTGACCCACTTTTTTGGGGGACCAAAATTTGTTTTTGCCCCCCCCCCCCAAATTGTTTTCTTGATCTTATCAAGTAGAAAATGCATCAAAGTTACAAAATCATGATAGACATATATTAAAATAGATATATATACACAACCAACAATCAGGAAGCAGTAAATATAACAAAAGCCAGAGAACTTCCAGATGGAAAACATTTAAAATCGTTCTTTTTTTCCACTTTATTTAATGAAATGTACATGAATTAATTCAATTGAGCAGTATATGATTTCATCTACTGTTTAGTTTTAGGAAAGGAGTATTAATAACGTTATGAAAACCTATACAATTAAAAGAGTAAATTGATGTTGTGCCATTATACCCTGAAAAACCCAACCAATTTAACCCTAAAGGGGCCGGGGGCGGAATCCGCCCCCCCCCCCCCTTCGACTTTTTCCGCGATAGCCTTTAAAAAAAAAAATTCGCGACCCCAGCTTTTATGACTTTTTAGCCTTGAGCCTTGTGCATCTTTTGACACCAAAAACATAAAAATCGGACGAGGGGTTGTCGCGCAGCAAATTTTTTTTCCGGTGAAAACTGAATTTTCCCATATAAGTCGTGTACACAGACCAGAATTGCCATTCATACGTATGAATAATTAATTAGCCATAATTCCAAAACCCTTTGACCTTTGGTCATGACATTTCTTGGGTATGTTCATGAAGAGTTGCTCTATGCATGTACCGAGTTTCAAAATTGTTCGTCACTCGATGGCTGAGAACTTAGGGGGGGGGGGCAGAATTCCCCCCCCCCCCCCCCCAGCTCAGAGATGGTCAAAAAAACCCGGCCCGGGCCCCTTTAGGGTTAATGCAAAAACCTTGCTCAACTGGGTTAAGATAGGACTATCAAAAACCCTGTAAAATGATTCCGCCTGAAATGGTATCGTTCAGTAGAAAACAATCAGAGGTGGTTAAAAAGTGTGCCTTCTGTTACGTGCATTGGCAACGGAATCCAGTAATAAAATCTCAAAAATTCTGCATATGTTTTCTGTTTTCTCAAAATGTTTAACCTTGCGCAGCGTTTACAAAAAAACTTTACAACAACTCGTCAACTGCTGCCCTCTGGGCAGCAGGTACTTTCCCGCACTACGCAAGACCCTATTCATAGCAATGCAACAAAAAGCCACGTGCCAGACAGTGTCCAGACAGTTGCCAGACAGTGCGCTGGAAAGATAATTGACTGACGGCTGTGGTATGCAGTTATGAAGGGAGATGACTGTGTCAAGTTACAGGTCTTTGTTGATGTTTCAATGAGACTTGGCAGGAGGCGTGGTCGAAAGTTTGTTGACACGGCCTGGGTGTAGCCTTGGCTGCAAAGTTCATTGAACCAGCTTATTTGGCAAGGGTCGAATGAGGATTAAATGGAAGGTGACCGTCATTAGCCCTCAATTTTTTATTTTTTTTTCAAAAATTTCAGTTACCTGGGGCCCAAAGGGCAACAGGTCACTCTGCGCAAGGATAATGGCCAATGAACTCAAACTTCAACAGTTGTTATGCATCCTAAGATTTTGAGCAAGGTTGTTGCTTTAAACAAAAAAGACAACAAAAAATGCACAAAAAGCAAACGATCCTACGTACCTTTCAATTTTATTCCAGAATTGGGAATTATTGTTTCTGCACCACTAGAACTTTGTTTAACTTGCGTATATCTCTTCGTCACTCCAAAACTATTATATAATATTGGATCGCTATGAGGGCGATATACAAGGCTATATTGCACAAGCTATAATAATATTGCACGGGTTGAAGACGAGTGCATTGTTATATTGAGTGCAATATATTCTTGCATTCCCCCCCCCCCCCCCCCCCGAAAAAAAGCCATCCAATATTATTATTAGTATTTATATTAGGCTGACTTGATCCGCTAGAAATACATTTCAGGACGCTAGTATTATTCTCCGCATACCGAAGCAAATTTCGCGCTGCTTGAAACTGCCATTGCGGTTGTGCTGTGGGGTGCTGTGGTTGTGCCGTGGGGTGCTGTGGTCCATGGTTACAGTGTTCGACTCGTGTGCCGTGGTACACGGGTTCGAATCCTGACCGTGGGAACATGGTGCTTGTGCTCTTGAGCAAGGCACTTTACCACTATAGCTTCGTCCTTCGGATGGGACGTAAAGCCGTAGGTCCCGTGTGTTGTGTAATGCACGTTAAAGAACCCAGTAACACTTATCGCTAAGAGAAGGGGTTTTTCCCGGTGTTTCTGGCAGTGGCCGCAGCACCTTGCCACACCTCCAGTTTAAATTCCCTAGATGGAATATTTCGTAGGACCACCAACCAAGTACCAAGTTGACAACAGTGCGCGTATACCCTGCTGCTAGTGCTGCGCGCTGCGTCCGCATGCAGTCGCGACGGTACTGCACACTACGCTCTGTTGACTGGTTGACAACTGTAAAGTTTCTACGCTCTAGATTGTGCAGGCACCATTGAAAATGCCACCCGATTTCATCAAACTCTTCGTAACTTACGATGCATCGCAGTGATGCGACGCGTCGTATCTCTACGATGCGTCGCAGCTGCGACGCGTCCTGCGATCCATTTCACAAAACACATCGTAAGTGTGACGCATCGTAGGTGTATTTATAGCGCAACTTGGTGACTGTTTTATGTATTTAGTCAGCGTACAGTAAATAGTCGTCTGATATTCAACAAAGAGTCGTCGGATCTCAGCTCGAAATTTGTTCAAACGTATAACAAAATGGCGGCCGTGCGATGCAATTTTGAAGGAAAACAAACTCTCATTGGACTGTATAGCTACTTTGAAATTTCAATTCTAATATTCCGGTCTAAGTCATAATTTTTCAATGAATTTTCTATTTACAACTTTACACACATTGCCTCGGTATTATAATCGGTATTAATGTAATGTTTATGGCATAAAACTGGCTTAGAAATGACTCTTCTTATTTTGCGATGACCACAAGACACGTCTTAACTTGCGGCGTGTTTTACGCTGTTGTCAAGGAACTTACGACATCGCAACTTTCTTGAAATGGAACATACGACGCGTCGCGAGTTGCAACGTGTTACACGTCGTAACTCGAGTTGCGACGCGTCGCAGCGCTTCGTGAAATCGGGTGCAGCTGGATGACTATCAAAAATAAAACTGCAGTCATCTGGGTACTTTTTACGAAAGCATACAATACGCTGATTTATTTTTACCATTGGGAGCCTGATATAAATAATAACATTTTATATACATGCTTAAATTTCAAGGGGGAAGGTGTTGTACAACAGACCTTTTTTCATCATCGATCCCTTACTGTTT
This sequence comes from Patiria miniata, assembly GCF_015706575.1. Lineage (NCBI taxonomy): Eukaryota > Metazoa > Echinodermata > Asteroidea > Valvatida > Asterinidae > Patiria > Patiria miniata. Next base: position 19,243,649 of record NW_024037051.1, read on the forward strand.
ACAAAATTTGTCTATTTTAGAGAAACCCTCTGCAAAGCTACGAGCTTGACTGATTCATGGCAAAAAAAACAGCCGGGCTGCCCAACTTTTCACAGTGGCTTGGCTTGGAGATCGCGGACGCATTTGTAGGTAGCCTTCTGGAGCGATAGGAACCTGGGATCGTTGCCGAAGCCGTAGGGGCTGAAGTGGCTGGAGACGTAGGCGATACCCAGCTTGTATTGGGGATCAGCTACGCACTGCTGGCCTCCCGCACCATGGTGACCAAACTGACGACTACCCTGTAAAATATAGACAATTGTTTTTAAACAAGGACGTTTAAGACCGGCTTTGGGAACTGGACGCTAATAATGGCCCGAACAGAAGGCGAGGGACATTATCGGTGACCAGGTCCCAAACCGGACTGTAACATACTTGTTTAATATCGGCTAGGCCCATATTTATTCCCATTCATCATGTTCATGAATACCTTTTCGGTGAAAAGGTCAAAACAAGTCCAAAAATATCAATTTCCAACGATTTTGTTCAAAAATTTTACTTCATGTTTTTTTTTAAAACACCAGTCTAGATATGTCTAGGTATGTGCCTCTTGCGAGTACTCGTTAACATCTCCTTATATGGAGACTGGCGCACGCATGGCGCGTGCATGGCACAGAACGGGGCTGTGCCGGTGTATGTGATAGAGGACTCTCTCAAAATACGGACTCATTGGTAGTACTGTGCATGCCTAAGTGAGGATTGTGAATGTTCAACCAATAAAAGGGTAAAAAGGACCATAACTTATCAGAGTCCAAATTTCATGTGATACCAATTAGCCGGTGTTTTATCAACAGGATTTCTGCTTTTCATGCACCATTCACAAAGATTAAAAAAATATTAGATGGTTTCATTACATTGTACTTGATAAATACAAATATTACATGGGCTGTTAAATTTATGAAAATCCGCCTATGTTTAAAACATAGGCATGCTCCAGAAGTCGTTTAGTCAAGGATACTAATTGTTCCCTGTTGGTGTTAATTAACTCCCCCGATTACAGGCTCTGGCAAATACTCGAATATAAGCTCCATACTTGGGTATTCTGGTATAAGAGGATCCCCGGCATGAATAACAGATTAGAGAATGGCATGTTACATGCCTACATTTAACAGCAAGACTTGTTTTTTACCTCACAATCGAACAATGCGTATCCATTGGAAAAATTGGTTTCAATGGCGACGACCTTGTCGAGGGAAGGCGGCCCGGCCTCGGCCAAGATGTCCTCCACCAGCTTCTTGGACAGTAACCTTTGACCTTGTAGCGGCTGCCCTCCGTTGGCGAGGATCCCATAAACCTTTGCAGCCGCCCTTGCCGTTCCGATGCCAGAGGAGGAGGGGTTCTCAAGTGCTCTCGCCTGTGGCTTGATCATTTTTCTGATCTTCAGACAGAAAACAAAAAAAAGACCACTTTTTGAATTAATTTTTTTTGGTATTACAATTTATACCATCATCTGGTTATAGCTGAGACGGTATGATTACTTAAAGCTAGAGTCCATCATTTGCAGCTAACCGAAAAAGTAACTGGCGTAATTATTGTTGAAAAACATACTTGGTTGAAAGATAGTAAGGGGACTAAACTCCCTGTGAAATTATTCTTTCTGGCAAGCTACCATTTTTAAGTAATCAACGAAAGAAGGCCTTAATTCCAACGGTGTTTCTTAAGACGCATCGTAGGAAATTTGAATTAGTAGTTCGTTTTTCGGCGAAGCGCGCGCAAGCATTTGCACGACGCACATCCACGCGCGGTTGCTATAATTCATCGGATCAGTGCGCGACATCGCGTAGCTGCAATCGGCTCATTGAGCACGTGTCTCGGACGCTGAATTCAGGCCCAATTTAAAACATGATTCAGCAACTTTTGATTTAAAATTGAGATCCTAGAATGCTGTTTTTCTCGGAATATACAGCTGAAGCTGAGCTGAAACTTCATCAGGTTAGTTGTTCAGTATCCTTCTTTAGATTTTGAGCACTTTTGTTGCTTCAAACGAACAAAATGCACAAATTACAAATGATGGACTTACAAAATTACAAATGATGTCTTTAACTAAACCTTTGCTAACTTAGCTTAACCCTCCAGCATTGGCATCATCTCTGGCTCTGAATCTCATTTCAAATCCTCGTAAAGTCTGAACCAATGGTAGCCGTGAAAGCAAGGCTGGGTATGTGCTTGTTGAGCCTGCGCGCATACGGGCCCACCGGCGAAACCCCTACACGATCGTGAGCACGAAGCTCATAATGCATACTGTATATGCAACACGCACTGTCCCCATCTGAGAGTTCCAAGCCCCCTTGATCCAACTGTAACTTCCGGGTTTTGCAGTTATATTAATGAGAATGAGCTGCTTACGTACGAGTGAACGGGATCTGATTGGTGTCCTTGATTGGACACGCCATGCTGTTTAAATTTAGGGAATATACATCATTTGCTTTTGCTGTAATTTTCAGAAATGGATGGAATTTGGGGATTGGAAATATATAGCAAATATGCATGGGCGTCGCCAGGATTTTTTCTAGAGGGGGGCAAAAAAATTTTGCCAAAAAATGCTTGTATTTCTCAACACATTCTCGATTTATCAGTTTTAGAGGGGGGCAGGGACATTTTGCCCCCCCCCCCAACTCATTATATTTGCACCACTTTGTCTTCGCGCCTCTTTTTCTTTCTTTTTCTTTTCTTTTTTTTCTTCCCTTTTTTTTTTTTTTTTTTTTTTGCTTTTCCAGGGGGGGGGCAAGTGCCCCCCCTTGCCCCCCCCTCGCGACGCCCATGCAAATATAGTTACACTGACTTTTTTGAGGTTTAGGGTTGGAAAATGCTATAAAAACCAAGAAAAACAATCATTTTCCTGTAGTCTGGTCCCTGACTCCATATAAGAAGAAACAGAGCAGTTTACATACATTGGGGAATTGTAAGGTCAGGGAACCAGTCTAGCTGGCTTGTACCCGTTCATAGGTGTGTAATCGATTGCAAACAAGTGCGATGGTCAATTGGGGCCAGTATTCGAAAAAAAGCCAGTTTTTTCCAACGCTGGTCGGCCGACCAGCGTTGGAAATTGATACAAAAATACCACTGTTCTTGAAAATGACAGTATACCAGGTGCCATGATTTTACAGGATGCTTTACACTGTCATTCACTAACAGTCCAGCAAGGTATTTCAAAATGATTTGGTAGTTTTATTTTTTGATGTTTGCAAATGTTGTATTTTCTCTTTAAAAACATGGAGTGGGTCGTGTCAAGCGCACCCCGGCTTGGGTTACCAAACCAACAACCATTGATCTGTGGAGGTGTGGGTGGGGGTGGGGTGGGGATTGGAATGCCTCCCTTGGTCCCTGACTAAAGTGACAATGTGAACAGCCCAATTCAAGTTCAAAAATATACCACAGTGAGACTGACCAATTCAACTTTAAGAAAAATTCCAGCCGACAGACTGACCATGGCCATATCAGTGGCTTTCTGGATGACTTCGTGAATGAAGCTGCGACCCGTCACGAACGCCCAGATGAACAGCCAGGACACGACGTCTCGGGGGATGTAGCTCAAGCTGACGCTATAGGGAAAGTCCAGTATGCCCGTCAACCGTGCCACGCGGTAGTTCAACTCCAAGGGCAGACCGATGTGAATGTCAATATCTAAATTGAAAAAAAAATATTAATAAATAAAAAAATATAGTACCTGCAATAAATATAAGAAAGTTTAGAGGTCCAAACGTTCCCTTCTCGGGCCCCGCACACAGAAAAAGGCCAAAACTCAACATTTATGCTTGGCCACATGTGGTGCAGTGGTGGAGCACAGGATTCATGATCTTGAGGTTGTGGGTTCGAGCCCCGCTGTGGCCATGCGTGTTGTGCCCTTGAGTAAGGCGCTTCACCTCAATTACTCCTCTCAACTCAGGTGTTAAATGGGTACCGGCATTATTCAATGCTGGGAAGGTAACAGACTCGCTGTGGAGGAGGTGTGGCAATCCCCCCCCCCCCCCCCACAGCAGCATATGAGTCTGGCCCAGTCGCTAACGAAAGAGAGATGGGCACTCCGTTCCTGTTAACACAGGTTCGTCCCCTTTACTTTACGTTTATTTCTTTAACAGTGGCTAATGGGCCTTATGCACCAGTTGGCCACTTTTTATGGAGTACCCTGAATGTCTTTCATTGACCCTCCCATGCAAACATGCATTCTGAGCCATACTGTTACTTGGGTCAAAATTGGGCAAGTGACCATTGGTGTGTTAAAGGTATACCAGGCAAAGTGGAAGGAAACTTTGACTGTTTGTGACCTTTTAAACAGCAGGAGGGTGCATGGGATGGCGCCAGACTATTTATGGAGGCATAATGCAGCCTTATTTTACTGTCAATTTTTTTATTTTAATCTGGTTTTAAACACCAGGGAATGTTTAATTACAAATTTAAATTATTCATTGAAGTAGACGGGAATTAACTAGTAACTAACTTGCTTTCATTTCTCTTTGCAAGTTCCAAGAATTAAGATATTATCTCACTTTCAATTCAAAATGGCCAACTCGTGGATGGGGGGGGGGGGGGGGGGGGACACTTCCACCACAATGTGTAGCAACAGCATATTAAGCATACATGTATGTCTAGCCCATCACAGTTTTGACCTCTGCGCTTATCAGGAACATGAGATCTGCAGTTAAATACATCAGTGCAAAAAGTTTTCCCCCTCACACGTACCCCTTTATACTCCTGGGTGGAAAGAGGCAATCTTAGCACTAAAAGTGGGTATATAGTGGGTATATTTATAAAGCACACATTTCCACCAGTACTGGTGCTCAAGGCGCTACATCATTATTACCCCTGCTCAGTGGGCTAATGAAACACTCCAAATACCATCTCAGCTCCCTGGGGAGTATACAGCTCGATGCTGCCATTTTGACGCAAAGCAGCTAATTAAATCACAATAACCATCTCTGCCCTCACAGGTACCCATTGACTCCTGGATGGAGAGAAGCAATGAGTATGGCAAAGTGCCTTGCTGAAGGGCACATGCACCATGACCCCAGGCTGGACTTGAACCCACAACCTGCAGCTTTACACACAGACCGCGAATCCGATGCCCTTAACCACAAGGCCACTACACGAGTAAAGTGACTTGCTCAAGAACACACACACATGTTCAAATCGAGATTCAATTCGGGCGAATCACAATGCAGAGCGCCACCAAGAGTTTGCCTTGGAGAGTCCATATTTCTAGTTTACAGTCGACAAAAAAACATGGCCCATTTGAATGAGTGTCAGTAGACAACTTGAACTAATTTGTTATAATTAGGGGCATAGCGTTCTGCCGCCTCACAAAAAAAAACTACATTGATAAAAAGAAAACCAAAGAGCAAACAGATACTTGAAGCATACCTTTGCGAAACTACTGACTGGAAAAACGAACAATTTCAAATGTCCCGCGCTGTGAATTTGTCGACCATCTCCCACAATGCACTGGGAAAAATGAACTCTTCGTGGCAAACTCGATCTTGGTGGCGCACTGCATTGTGAATCGCCCGAATTTCTCACAACACTACATGATCGAGTCGGACACAATGCACTAGGGCATACGCTCTCCAGCAGCGAAAAAAGAATACCTTACCAAAAGGTTCAGCAACTTCGTCTTTGAAGAATTGGCCCAGGGTCCTGCGCTGCGGATCGACGCGCATCAGCAGCTGACTGCAGTACAGACCAAAGGTGAAGGCGTGGTACCCGTGACCGGTCCCCGGCGGCCAGCAAGGCGGGGACTCGGCCAGGAGTCGGCCCAGAGCATCCTGGTCCTTCAGATCCTTGAAGCTGATTGGTTGGGCAGTCGCGGCCAGCCCTGCCTTAAAGATTCAAAACAGATAACAAACATCGAGTGTTAATATCTACAGTATGTCCTAGAAAAGTGTGATTCTGACTGTTTTGAAAAAACTACAAATGAAGTCAATTTTCAAAATCTTTGATTGTGCAGATACTCCTTTTCCTTGGCCTGAACCCCTATGAGTTTCATTTAATTTCAGTCACGCATCACTACACAATGGTCAATTGAGAACAACCACATTTTTGGACACTGTGACCAGGTTCCCTCCCTTAGTGAATGTCAATGCTGTTTTACGTAAGCTGTGTAAATGTCGTGAAAAAGAAGGACGTGGGTTTGAAATCATTTGCCTGGCTATCAGTCATCATGGCAAGACCTCAGCTTAATGTTCAAGGGCAAATGATTCAAATCCCAATTCCACATCAGCCTTTTCTTCACAACATGCAGGATTTTACACAGCTTACATAACACATACAGCACTAAAAATGTAGTAAAGTAACTTGCCAAGGGACACAAGTATTTTGCTCTCTATCTTTATACTCATGACATTTAGAAACGGTTTGCCATGCTTTAACCAGTTCACGTCGGATGACGTGTACGCAAGGCTTTTGTGGTATTTGGAATGGATGACGGACAAACATGCAACAAGCGAGGCTGGAAATATCTGTCAGCGACCCGCAGTGAGCGAAGCAGGAAATATCAGGGTGTGTGCCAACCGCAGATGACGACCTAAACCCGTCTGGCATCGAGGTTCTTGAAAAACAATCCCGTGTCTGGGTCAAAATAATCCCGGCGCAAACTGGTTAACCTATCAGAGTTTCTTGCTATCAGCCTTGTAATCTTAAAGGGAATATACAACATTTGCAAACATCACAAAATAAAACTACCAAGTTTTTACGAAATACCTTACTAGGATGTTGGTTAATGACAGTCTAAAGCATCCTGTAAAATTATGGCACTTGGTGTGAAGTCATTTTCAAGAAAATGGTATTTTTGTATACATTTCCAACGGTGGTCGGCCGACCACCGTTGGAAAAACCTAACTATTTTTCAACTACTGTTCCAACTTCACACTTTTATCAGTCCAAATTTTGTTTGCTATTGGTTACATGTTCATGAACGGATGCAGGCCAGCTAGACTGGTTCCCTTACCTTACAATTGTCCGGCATCTATAAATTGATCCATTTTATATTTAGTGGAGTCAAGGAACCAGACTACTTGAACATTTTTTTTTTCTTGGTTTTTCCAGCATTTTCGAACACAAAACTTCAAACATGTCAGTGTAACAATATTTGATCTATTATACTAACCCCTCAAAATAGTTCATTTCTGAAAATTACAGCAAAAGCCAATGATGTACATTCCCTTTAAATATGTGACAACAATGTTTTCAAATGTCTCACTTCGTGGTTGAGCAGCATTCGTACGGTGATCTTCTCCTTGCCACGTTGAGCAAATTCTGGCCAATAGAAGGCCACCGTCTGGTCAAAATCCAGCTGTCCTCTGTCAACGAGCATAGACATGCACAATGCAGCAATTCCTAGGATCAAAGCACAAAAATCTATACAAAAATCTGCTCAACCATTAAAACAACCAACAATTGATTGCGAAGATTAATTAACACATTGTGGAGAGTGCCATAATTGTTTTAGGGACGACTTAAATGAAATTTACAACATAGCACAAATGTGGAAATATACAATACACATTTCTGAAAAATTTCAGCAGTTTTGCTTCAAAGCTTCAATGGCAAAGAAAACAATACGGTACTTCTTAGGGGATCTCTTGAATGTTCTGTGCTACCACGCATACATTCCACCGAAAAATTGAATGTTATAGGGATACCATACAAGTGACAGAACCATTGAATGATCTGCCTTTTCTTTGTTTGTTTGTTTTTTTAAGCTAATGAATGTGCAGTCGAACACCTTTATAAGAAGGTCCTTGGGATTTTATGAACTACCTTGTTATAACAGGTTCCTTGTATTAAACAGTAATGGAAAGCAAAGGCGAAAACAAGAAACACAAAGACTTAATTGGGACCTAACATTTTGCTTGTAATAAGCAGGATCTTGTATTAACAGCGCTCTTCTTATCAGGGTTCGACTGTCATGAACACTATCACATTTGTGCACTGAGGATATATTTCCCATTTATCCCAAAATCAGTTTATAGAAAATGCTTATTGAATTGGATCAAAGATCATTATGCTACTAAACTCCCCTTGATATTATTCTGTCTGACCTGTTGTCATTTCAAAGGAATCAAGAAATGTAGGTGATTTCCAATAGGTCTCGTTCAAATGACGTCATTTCCAACAGACCTCCACAGACATCCACGTGCATCGGTATTTGAGCGTCAACTTGCACAACGCGCATCGGCTGCGTAGTATTTCGAACACATTTCGAGCAACAAGCGCGCGCGTTTGGAACATTTTCAACACTTGATTGATTGCGTAAAATGCGCAGTTGTAGTTCTCCTACAGAGATGGCCGTCACTGAACGAGCCCTATTGTCAGCTAATTGACTGATTTTTGGAAAGACTTGAAAGAAGGAGTACTATCGACAAAATGGTTTAAGTAATCAAAGTTTTTGCATGGGTTTTCAACTATCTTATCAAAAAGTGTACTATCCACTGAGCTGAAACTTCAACAGGCTAGGTTTTGAGCAATCTTCATTGAATTTTCAGAGGTATTATTACTGGAAACACAAAATATGCATCAAACGCAAATGATCCGACACTGACCCTTGGTTGCTGAAAATATCACAGTCATCGTGTCCTCCTCCCAAAGCTGTCTGACAGTCGTGTCGGCAAAGCCCCCCCACAGGTCCACGACCTTTGACCCTTTGTAGTACACGCTGAAGGCCGAGCCTCCTGTGCTTTGCTCAACTCCATTCTCAAAATTTTTCCTGCATGAAACCAAACAATTCTTTTCAAATTTCTAAAGGAACACATGATTGAGATCAATTTGAACTTGAAATATAACCATTCATATTTCAAGAGATGACGTGCACATGCAATGCAGAAGAGAACTGTTTGCTAAAAGTTGGCATCACGCAACGACAACATCCAACTTTGTAAACAAATGCACCATTTAAAGCTCTACAGTCCATCACTTGCAGCTATCCAAAAAAAACAACGGACTAATTATTGTTGAAAAAATACTTGGTTGAAAGATAGTAAGGGAACTAAACTCCCCGTGAAATTATTTCTTTCTGACATGCTGTAATTTTGAGAAAATCAACGAAAGAAGGCCTTTCCAACGGTGCTTCTTTAGACGCACCGTAGGAAACTTGAATTAGTAGTTCGTTTTGTTATTCGGCGAAGCGCGCGTAAGCATTTGCACGACGCACACGCACGCGCGGTTGCTATAATTTGTCAGATCAGTGCGGACATCGCGTAGCTGCAATCAGCTCAGTGAGAACGTGTCTCGGATGCTGAATTCAGGCCCACTTCAAAAAAAGATTAGCTACTTTGATTTGAAATCGAGATCCTTAAACGTTGTTTTTCTCAAAATATACAGCTGAAGCTTAGCTGAAACTTCATCAGGTTAGTTGTTCAGCACCCTTCTTTAGATTTTGAGCACTTTTGTTGCTTCAAACCAACAAAATGCACAAATTACAAATGATGGACTGTACTTTTAAAGGCCTATGATGAGAACAGGCTTGATAGTTGATTCAAACACTGAATGATCAAAACACAACATTTGCATGAACCGAAAACCACTTATTGCAAACAATAATTATGTTATCAACAAGCTTCAAGGATAACAAAAAAAACATCTGGGTTGAAATGGTTTGGCAAACGGGCAATCATGACAGCAAATACGACCTGAAAAGTGCTGCCACTGGTTCGAATCCCGGCGCAACAGATCCCTGGGTCGGGGGTCGCTTCCTTTGCCACCAGATGCAGAAGTGCTTGGCCAGCCAGCCAACCAGAGTGTTGTTGAGCAGTGACATCACGGGCGCCATTAGCACGGCCGTCAATTGTTGCAAATACGAAATCATCTTTGATTCACACGAGTTTAAGACAATAACATGCAGAAAGTTTGCATGTCAACTGGAGTGCAAACACAGTGCTTTTCCAAAGTGCGTCAGAGAGTTGGCCAGCTGTATTATCTCTGTGCACTTTGTACTCAGCGGCCTTTGACCTCGACACGCATTCCATTGTCATGACTGGTAATTCCAAAGTCAATTGTTCCACTATCAACTGTCCACAAAATGACAAGCTAATGATAAACTACGGCACCTGTTTTTGTGTGATCAATTGCCACTTGATCTGAGATGCACCAAATGTTTATTTACAAACAATTGTTGACAATGACAAATATGTCCATTTCAGTTACATTACTGAATGTGTATGATTGTTCACATTCGTGAACTGGCAACAGATATTTTCAATTTACATGAACATGTTTTGTTGGTACTCTACAGGGTAAGTAAAAAATAAAATGAAACCCAAATGTCGGGACTGTTGTTTTAGTGAAGTTCTGGATGTAGCACTTTCAAAATCTAGGATATGAAAGCCCCATCCATAAGCTTGCTTTTTGTACAAGAACCATTCAAATCACTTATGTACTTTTTAAGTTACGGTATTGTAAACACAACCACCGTTTTAAAATTCTGTCCACGAATCACAAAAAAGGTGTGCGTTCTTTCAGCAAAACAAAAACAATTCACACACATCCCTATGTGATTTTTTTTTCGTTTTGCTGAAAGAACACTTACCTTTTTGTGATCCGTTGCTTGAACTTTAAAACCGTGGTTGTGTTTAAAATTCCGTAACTTGAAAATTACAAGAGTGATTTAAATGATTCTTGTACTAAAAGGAAGCTTATGAATTGGGCTTTCATATCCTAGATTTTGAAAGTCCTACATGCTGAACTTCACTAAAACAATAGTCCAGACAATTGGGTCTCGCTTTTTTTTGACTCGCCCTTTATTTTAGACATTGGTTGATGGCAACAGGCATTTAAATGAACACTTTAGGTCAAAAGTCCTATAAGCTTTGTAGATATTTTTCTCACTAGTTTTTTGTTTAAACTACTTTCACTGGATCAAAAGGAGAGAATTTCAAAATGGAGGAATATTGCAAGTAACTGTTTTAAGTAAATTTCCATTAAACAAAGGCAAAGCACATTGGGTAACATGCCTTTGTAACTCCAGAAAAGTATCTTTACAAGTTGGTTAAGTAATCTTCAGTTAAACATTGTGATTGTTTTGTAAAACACACACATTTTTTTAAAAACAATTCCAATAATTTTTTGCACACAAATTGAACCATATCAACAACATTATTGAATTTTTTAAAAACATTTGAACCACGTACTGATCAAGTTTCTACCGTCATTTAAATACTATTTTTTTGTTTTACATTCTTTATTACTAAATCTACTGGACCATCTACTAAATACATCAGAATATGTACGAAGAGGACTTACTATTTCAAGTATTAATCCCATAAGTAGGCCTAATCCTACATATAAGTCCGTCACACTCCATCAAAATTTGGTCAAACCAGCAACAATCTGCAGGACCATGTTCACCAAAATCCCCCAAAATGGGGGGATGGATTCTGATATCTACTGAGCTAAAATTCCAATAGGAATTTTTTTGTTATAACCTGCTTCAGATTTACTAGTCTGAGTATCACCCGTTATCCACGGAGCCCAGACTCCTGTCTGACGTCTGATATATCAAAGCATGCAGATTTATGCGATATCGCGCCTCAGTCAATCAGAGTCGACTTTACTTAATCGTGATGTCATTTCATTCCCAAATCAGGACTAAACGTTTGATTGGTCAATTCGAATGCAGTGTTTTGTAGTGCAACAACAGCAGGGCGCGTTATCGTGTAACATGATAACAAAGCGCGTGACGCAGGGCTTTTTAATCCATTGTCTATGATGAGCAACGGGTGAATGACCGAAGACCCGATATAGAAAGCGCCCGCTGATTGGTCAAAATCTAGGAGGTCAAGAGGCGGGATCTTGCCTAATTAATCAGCGAATCTGCTCACATATCATAGAGCCATCTATTACATAGACTACAGATTAATTGTGTTGTTCACTGAATCGGCAAAACAGATTTATTTTGCAAATGGCATCCGTAACTTTTGACACACTTACATGCAGGCCTGACGTTTCAGCAATGCCAGGAATGTCAATCAGGATGGGTCATTAAAGACTAAAAAGTCATAAACTCATTGTAACTGGAATAATCCTGAGGTACATACAGGCATGCAACTGGGAATTTAGAAGAAGAAAAAAGGGAAACTCCAAACCACACAAGACTTTGTACAGTGTCTTTCAAGTTGTAATGGCATTCATGAGAAGTAAAAAAAACAAGGAAATCAGTGAATCCGAGGAAAAGTTGCATGCCTGTACATAGCAGACATGTTGCATGTCAAAGCTGAATTATGCATCACTTCTTACGCTGTAACACTTGACCGATACTCATCTCTATAAAGGCAATTTACAACGTTCGCAAACATCAACAAACCCAACTACCAAATTATAAAGAAACACCTTACTTGACTGTAAAGTGAATAATAGTCTCAAACATCCTGTGAAATCATGGCATCTGGTGTACTGTCATTTTCAAGAAAAGTGGAATTTTCCAATTTTCCAATCATTGTTCGCCAACCATCTTTTGTCAAAACTGCCCCAATTTACCAAATTAAGTCAGTCCACATTTAGTTTGCAATAAGTTACACATCCACGAACGGGAGCAAGCCAGCTAGACATGTTTCCTGACTTGACAATGCCCAATGTCTATATAAATTGCTCTGTTTCATCTGCAGTAGGGTCAGGGAACAAGACTACACTGAAGAATAGGATTTTTTCCAGCATGTACACAATACCTTAAACAGGTCAGTGTAACAACATTTGCTATAAAATACTAAGGCCAAAAAAAAAAAGTCTTCGGTTTCTGGTATGGGGATTGCCCAAAAAGTGGTGCGGCGACGCGGCTTTTTTTTTTTTTTTACCTGATTTTTTTGGCTTCAAATGTCGGCTGATGACTGCAAATGATGCCCGACTAAACTTAGTGCAAATATATGGGAGTCCAGAGAGGCCACATAAAGCTTATTCTCGATCATATCCCCATCTAAAAACACGTTAAAATTGTGTAGCAGCAGGATTCCAGTCAAACCATTGAGTTTGGCGGTTTTGAGACATCATCTTTCATTGAAAAAAAAACTTTTTCATTTTGCCGACGCGCATGGCTACGGCGACGCGCGCGCATACCAGAAACCGGAGACTTATTTTTTTTGGCCTAACCCCCAAATCCATCTATTTCAGAAAATGACAGCAATTCAAGTTAAGCGAATGTTGTATATTGCCTTGAAGCTGATTTCTGGTAAGATTAATATACATACTTTTGAGACAATCAATGCAACACCACCAAATCTGCCAAAATCTACCAATTCGCATTTTGCAACAGTGTCCACTTCCATCAAAATCTGACAGTCATGACTGCATGCGGGGTTTTGTAAGATTCTGCACACCTGCTTTTTATGACCACATGATGTGGACAAAGTAAAAAAAGAAAATTTGACAAAAACTTCAATTCTGAATCCATTAGAATCAATCAATTTTCTGCATTCTGATTTTGGTAGATTTGGGAATAGTTTAATACAGGTAATGATAACAGTCACCCAATGCTGTATCTCTTCCGTAGTTATTTCTTGATTTCTTTCAGTCCGACTTTTCGTTTTCAGAATTCCTGCAGAGAGGGTAAAAAAAGTTCAAGATTTGACTTAATTAACCCTAATCTTCCCAAATCCTCCAAAATCATGTTTGCAAAAAATTGGGGATTTTGGAGGATGCACTGCGTCAAGGTCTTGGGCCGGACCTTGTGTTGTTTATGCTCAGCCGTGCATAAATGTAGGCCTAGATTATACTTGAAATCCTCCGCACTGCTCCAGGATGTCACTGGCTCTGCCTCAACATATTGACAGTGATTGCCGGAGGATGTTGCAGGATTGAGGCAGTGGTCACCCCTCCAAGGACCAACTTTCAAGATGTAACGGAGGATTTTGCAGGATTGAGGCTGTATGCAATTTTTACATGGAAGCAGTTTGAGGATTTTGCAGGATTACGATTGCATCCTAGAAAAAAAGGCCTAGAGAGTTAGGGTTAAAAAACACCTTTGATTAAAGAAAACGTGCAACATGCACACCAGCGTGGATCGACCTGAATAATGGCTTGGAAATGATTTCATCTGAAAAGTCTGTAATATTGATGCCTTTTTATTGTCATTTTAACCATTAAAACTTTAACTAGTACACACAGTCTGTAAGTAGGCAAGGGACATGCATTCATCAAATTGCCAGCTTTTTTTCACATTAAAGATGTAGTTAAGCCAATCACATTGTACTTCACAAGTTAAGTCACATATCAATCACAAGGTCTCAAGTAAAAGTCACAAGTGAAATGGGATGAACACTGACAAAGGAATGCATTATTCAATGTTTATTTGATAAGCTTGTGGCTCGACTTGAGACCAAATGACTTGTGATTGACATGTGATTGACATGTGGTGGACATGTAATCGATTTGTGATCGTCATGTGATTGCCATATGTGACCTGTTCTGTCAAAATCAGACTTTTCTGGGCATAAGGTCAAAAATGAGATTTTTGCATATTGTTAAAATATGTTCTGTTTCCTTTTAATAGGTGGTTTAATTTTTGAAACCGGTCATTCCTGCGCAAAGTTATGCTATTTTGAAGTTCATTGGGTCGAAAAGAAGAAAACAGAGAAAATGGACACGAACGTCACAAAACAGACATTTCTTTAACTGATATACCTTAACAAATCATCAAAAATACTATAATTAGAGATCAAATTAGGGTTTCAAACTTTTATAGTATATTTTAGACATGCTCAGGATTACAAATATGCAAAAATTAGTAAATGGAAAAAAATCACCCCCACAGCATTTTTTGGCCCGATCTCAATTTCAACCTCTGCCCAGAAGCGTCTGCTTTTGACAGAACAGGTCACATATGAGCAACACGTCATTGACATACTTGTGATTAACTTGTGATCAACTCTTGATCAACATGTTATCAACTTGTGATCAACATGTGATCGACTTTTGATCAACATGTGATCAACTTGTGATCAACATGTGATCGACATGTGATCAACACGTGAACGACATGTGATTGACAAGTGATCGACTTGACTATAATGTCTGATTGACATACTTAGTGTCTTGAGCAGCCTCTGCAGCTTTCTTGGCAGCTCGTTCCATCTTTTTGAGGCGAGGCAGGATGACCATCTGATACAGGAAGGGGAAGATAATCAGCACCAGGGTTGGGATGTGATACATGGCTCCATACACCTGCAAGGACAAATCAATCAATTAGTCAAACTCATGCATGAATATTCATCAGTGACTGTGAACCATTTACCGAGTGCCTCAAACATTGCAAAGGTATTCCTTTTTATATTGTGATACTAATATTATAATTTATTTTTGGGTTGTGTAATGCGCGCGCACCTGTTTGGCCTAATATATGCAGCGCGCAATTCAAAAAAATTCATAGTGGTTCCGAAGCAAACTCTTACATTTCTTCCAGTAGTATAAAATATGCAGCAAGACTTTTGTGCAACTTCACTGGTCAGCTCTTTTGTTGTGTGTAGTGTGTGTGGGACTAAAAATGGACCATAATTGCCTGCAGAAGTTGCGCATGCGCACTAGTTTCCCCCATTTTTCGGGGGGAGATTTTAGGAGTTGGCCTAGACGAAGCTACTGACAAGTTCGTGGGTGATATTGCTGGGTGGTGATTGCGGTGGGTTATCGCGTATCAAACCATAACAACGTCTAGCCCCTAGACTAAGAACTGGCTCCAAAGTGGAGTAAAGTGGTAGAATATAATCATTGGAAGTTTGCCATCTTTTTCACACTTATATTTTTATACGGTGATGTTTAAAACCGGTTTAATACAAACCTGGTCACCGATAATAGCCCTCGCTCTGGCTCGAGCCATTATTGGCGGCCAGACCCCAACCGATTTAAAACCACATGTTTGTAACTACTCCAACACTCTACTAAGTCTGTGTATCATCCGTTATCCACGGAGCCAAGTCTCCTGTATAACGTCTGATATGTCTAGACATGCTGATATATGCAAGCCGTGCGCCAGCCAATCGAAGTCGGCTTTACTAAATTGTGACGTCATTTCATTACCAAATCAGGACTAATGCTTTGATTGGTCAATACGAATGCAGTGTTTTGTAATACAACAACAGACAGGTGCAAATCGTGTAACTTGATACAGAGCGCATGACACAGGTTTTTTTTAATCCATGTATATGACGCACAACGGGTGAATGACCGAAGACCCGATATAGAAAGCGCCCGCTGATTGGTCAAAATCTAGAGGTCAAGATGTGGTTGTCTTGCACAATTAATCAGCAAATCTGCTCACATATCATAGACCATGGACATTACATAGACTACACTCTACCAGAAATATCCCCTTATTTAAAATAAAATATCCAAAAAAGAAACGATTTTTAACAACGTCAAAAGGATATGAGGATCAATCTGTTAAACCTACCAGTCGTATCCTTCGCCATCGTAGGAGAACAAAACCCACGAGAGGGTAGCCTACAGACAGGGAAACGGTGATCTTGAGTAGAGCAAAGATGGGCAACTTTAGGGCGGGGTTGCTGACAAGCTTGGTGAGAGGGGGATATCTCTTGACTGCGTCTTGTACCTAGGAGATCAAAAATAAATCAATCTGACGTCATTTCCAGTTGAAATTAGGACCGCTTCCTCGGCAGTGGTTTCGGTTTCTTGCCCATCAACTTGATCTCTGTTGACTTTAGGTGCAACTTTAGATTGAGCATGCAATAAGATCCATTATATAACTGACATACAGATCCTAGTCATTTGATTGGTGGAACTCACATCACATGACATTCGTCATTGCTCCCATTCACGCCGCGGCTCAAAAAGTACTATCCGCCCATGGGGAATGGGAAATACTATTCAACAGTTAGGATCATGACGCGGTATTTGTGTGCAAATGCATGCTGGTGCGCGCGTTCAGCGTTGCGCGTAGCGCGTATTGTTCCAAAGAGCCAGCACTACAGCGTTGGGTTCAAACATTTTCGTGAAGGGGTGGTTTGGACTAGAGAAATAGATTTTCCTCCAGTTTGGAATTGAAAAAAAAGAGTTCAAATGTATCAAATGACAAGGATCTATATGTCACTCATATAAAACAAATATTGAGTGGCTTTAAATTGTGAAATGGGAGGAATATTATCGCTCGGTAAAATCTGGACTTTTCCAGTTCACTTTGCCTCGTGAAATGGAAAAGTCCAGATTTTACCTTGCGATAATATTCCTCCCATTCCACGCTGAGCCACTCAATATTTGTATAATCATATGACATCAGAGTACCACATGACAATCCGGTTTCCCAATGATTGGCCACCATTGCAGTAGACAAGCATTTAGTTAGCAACCACCTCGTACATTGTAAAGGGTGCATTCGTTAAGCTCACCCGGTCGACACAGATCAGCCCCGTGCCGTTGGATTAGCTCTGACGTCATTCTCGGGGCTCACCCGGGCCAGCCACCACAGACCCTGCTCGTGGAGCAGAGTCAGTGGTGGAGGCACGTCACGCATGCGTTGTTCATTCCCTAGAAACGGACAAATATGGCGGCCAGACAGCGGAAATCTCAAGTGGGCTTAAAAGTTGACTTTATTTGAAGTCTAAAGGTAATCATTTATTGAGTTCATTGCGACTTTTGAGGCCATAATTTCAGTCACACTTTTTTTGAGTTTTGCAACTGACTAAAAAGTAGTAAATCTCAAATTAAGACCCAATCCGAAACGGGGATTTTGTCAGTGGCTACGGCCACGGCTTAGGGCGTCATGCGAGTATCGTGCCTCCGCAGTTGAGCATTTGATTAGCCCGGCTGTCGTGGCTGATCCATCTGCCTTTACCTGTGTCGACCCGGGTGAGATAAATGAATGTACCCACAAAAGGCAGTAGGGCTTATTTTCACGTAAAACGACTGCAAATTCTTTGTCAAGTGGCTAATAGTCACTACTTGTGCTGTGCGCCTACGGTGGTTATAATCGTGCCGCCCAGCACTGGGTGTTGGCTCCGCGTCTTTCTCGCAGTTTTTGCCATCTATCGCAGCTTTGAAGTCTTGCCTAATACCTACTGCGCAGTACGCTATACATGTGGTATGATCTTTGTCTACTTTGATGGCGACGCTGGCTTTCTGGTAACTGAATGGAGGCCGGGTCATGTGGGTTGGTGAGAGAGTATAACATTTGATCGTGATGAAATTTCATATATTGTAATCAAAATCGGGAAAAACACTGGAGGCTGCTTTGCAGCAGATTTCTGCAATCTGCTGTGAGTTATTTTGCTTTCTGAAGCCAGAAATAAGTCCAAATGTGGGTAATTTGGGTACATACTTTTGTGGTTTTTTTTTTGCATACATGTAGGTGCAAACGTGAAAACAAAATATCATAGTTAAAACTGTTGCAACACTTAAATGAAACGTATATTGATATCAGGACGTCCATTTGCACAGATTTTTCAACTTATTTCCAGTTTTAAATTGTACAGTACTGATTTGCCACCATTACAGGTTGAAAATTTCAATATTTTGTGAATTATGAGTTTATAAGTTTTGGAAAAAACTTAAATGTCAAAAAATGTAATTCACTTTGATTTACATCAAATGCAAGATTTGTGCATGAATTATGGCAGTTATTGAACCAATTTTGGGAGAGAAACAGAAATCCATCCTTACTTGCAAAGTATTTGGGGAAAAAAAACTGGTATCATTTCTTGTCCTACCTGCTGAAATTAAAGGGAATATACAACATTTGCTTTTGATGTAATTTTCAGTATTGCATGGTTTTGGGGGGTTAGTGTTTTATAGCAAATATTGTTTCACTCACTTCTTTTAAGTTTTGTGTTCATAGATGCTGAAATAAACAAGAAAAACAATCATGTTCCTGTAGTCTGGCTCCCTGACCCCACTTAAGATGAAACGGAGCAATTTAAAGACGTCGGGGAATTGTAAAGTCAGGGAACCAGTCTCGCTGGCTTCCACCCGTTCACAGATGTGTAACCAAATGCAAACAAAATGTGGACTGACTAAATTTGGTAAATTGGAGGCAGTAGTTGACAAAAAGTCAGGTTTTTCCAACGCTGGTCAGCCGACCAGCGTTGGAAGTTGATACAAAAATACCACTTTTCTTGAAAATGACAGCACACCAGGTACCATGCTTCTACAGGATGCTTTAGACTGTCATTCACTAACAGTCCAGTATTTCAGAATAATTTGGTAGTTTCATTTTTTGATGTTTGCAAATGTTGTATAGTCCCTTTAAAGGGAAAATACAACATTTGCAAACATCAAAAAATAAAACTACCAAATCATTTTGAAATACCTTGCTGGACTGTTAGTGAATGACAGTGTAAAGCATCCTGTAAAATCATGGCACCTGGTATACTGTCATTTTCAAGAAAAGTCGTATTTTTGTATCAATTTTCAATGGTGGTCGGCCGACCAGCGTTGGAAAAAACTGGCTTTTTTTCAAATACTGGCCCCCATTGGCCATCGCACTTGTTTGCAATCGATTACACACCTATGAACGGGTACAAGCCAGCTAAACTGGATCCCTGACCTTGCAATTCCCAAATGTATGTAAACTGCTCTGTTTCTTCTTAAATGGAGTCAGGGAACCAGACTACAGGAAAATGATTGTTTTTCTTGGTTTTTATAGCATTTTCAAACCCAAAACCTCAAAAAAGTCAGTGTAACTATATTTGCTATATATTTCCAACCCCCCAATTCCATCCATTTCTGAAAATTACAGCAAAAGCAAATGATGTATATTCCCTTTAAACAGTGAACAAAACATATCTTTGAAAAGAAAAAAAATCAACAATTGTGAGACGTGCTTACAAATGTCTCTGTGGCAGTGACGAAGATCTCCAACCCGAAGCATATATAGTAGCCAACGTACATGCCGTGCCAGACAGCCAGAAACATGACGGCGGCCGTCTGAGAAATGTAGCGATTGTTGAGAAACTTCAGCCTCTTGAAGACGTACCTACAAGGAAACACAATTACCAGATCAGTATGAACTAATTCTCTTTAAAGAGGTTGTGGAATGCTCGAAAACATTTCCGTCATTTTTTGGGTATATGTAGCCTAAGGTGTGATGAAATAAAAACGACTATTGTTTCTGTCATGAAGTGAGTACAAAGCTTAAGGTTACTTTTGAGAGCTATTTTTCAGGTCCTGTTTCGACCCGAACGTGCAATTTGTGTAAAAGTCGTCGTTGCGGGCAGCAAACAAAACACAGTAAATCGTGACGTAATAAACAGGACTCGTTTATGCTACTCTGCATCGGGAGTCCTGTTTATTACGTCACGATTTACTGTGTTTTGGTTGCTGCCCGCAACGACGACTTTTACACAAATTGCACGTTCGGGTCGAAACAGGCATGACAGGACTTGAAAAACAGCTCTCAAAAGTACCTTTTGTACTCATTTTATGACAGCAACAATAGTCGTTTTTATTTCATCACACCTTAGGCTACATATACCCGAAAAATGACGGAAATGTCTTCGAGCATTCCACAACCTCTTTAACTATTTCAGTGCCAAAGTCGTACATGTACGAGGTACATTTGTTAGTTCGAAATTGCCAACCTCGTACATGTACGAGGTAATGTACGTACTCAAAATTGCCAAACCTTGTACATGCACGAGGTAGAGTAAGCACGTTATCACAAGGGGGCGCTCTCGCTCTTTCTAATAATATCATTTTCATTCAGGTACGACCTGTATTTATTTGTTTCATCCGAGTTCTTGCGAGAGGGCGCAGCACTGACGCTCGTATTTTCTGCAAAAAGTGCGGAATTCCCCTGTGTGCAGGACAGTGTCTCAGGGTGTATCACTATGTATGTGACTACTATTGACTTTCCAATATACTAAGGATATACCAGAGAGCAACAACAACAAATTTAGTGGGTAAAACTTATTTACTTTTTTTTTTTTACAGAATTTTGAACAATTAACAAAAAAGCTCGAAGTTGGGCACTTTAGGGTTAAACTTTTGAAATTCCGCAGGCACTGAAAGAGTTAATACCACTGAAAAAAATATACCCAACGATAATTGGGCACTTATGAGCAGATCACACAAAGTAAGGCACAAAGACAATTTCAATTAAAATCTTACTTTAACATTCAAATGAATCAACTGACCTACATGTATGTTGAGGCTGCTTTCCCATACTCTTCAGCAAGTTCATTTTTTTTTACCTTAATAAGTTTTCAACAAGTATGTTTAATTCAAATATAAAAGAAATCTCCATTTTTTTGGGCACAAACAGATGCTTTGCGAGCAGACCGACTCCTGGTCTGTACATGATCGATACTGATGTGATACTGATTGTCGGGAACCAGGCTATCCCAAGAGAACAGAATTATTGTCGGTCGACACTAAATTTGTAAAATAATAATTCGATAACTAAACATGGGCCTTTTTTGCGGTCGATGTGTCATTTAAAAGTGAATAACTTTTTATATTTCCTGAAAAATAGCAATTTAGAAAAGGAATCTTATTTTTTAGGATGAAACGCGAAAAGAGCCCAGGGAGTGCAACTATAAAGTCCAAGGCATTAACAGTCTGTGTGAGGTCTCTAAAACAACTCAGGGTTCGACCTTAACTTTTTTGTTCACTAGCCAGCCAGGCAACTAGCCCGCGGGCATTTTCACTAGCCCGCATTTGTTTTCTTATCTCAAATACAAAATGGCGTATTTTCAGGCTCAATTCTGAGGCAATTTTGTCAGTGTTTTTGATTAATTAACAGATCTAATAATTTAACCCTTTAAAACAGTTGATAGAATTAGACACAAATTGATGGGGTTTTCTTTCTGAATTTAAGGATTTATTTCTTCCAGTACGTTCATCTTTGCGCTATCTTAATAATTTTTGACTCGCCAGCGGGGCTACTTAAGGAATAGTTTGACTAGCCTGCCGCTGTTTTGACTAGCATTTGGCTAGTAGGCTACCGGTAATTTCGAACCCTGCATCTGAAGCAAGATATGCAACAGAGGGCCTCCCCCCCCCCTCCTTTGTGTTGATCATTGCGTTCTTGGAATCGCAGGAAATCTTTTGAGATATCTAGGGGGATGTGTTAGGTAACAATAGTCTAGAATGCGTATAGTGTATAGGGATACCGAGGGACCCCTCTGTCTTAAATCGTGCATGGTAAACTCGAAGAATGTCTTGATTAAACCACAGACCTGGACACCCAGACATTGGTGGTGATGTTAAAGGAGCGGATGTACTCTGCGGTGACCGTCGCTGTCTCCAACTTCCATGGTATGACGCTGGTGCAGGCATTCCACAATGCATTGCCGTTCTCGTCCTTGCCGTTGTAGGGCAGGCCGCTCATGATGCAGGACCCATCCTAAACAAGGAAAAAAAAAAAGGTTGAATTTGAAGAAGAAAAAAAAATCGAGATAAGGCCAAAGAAAAAAAATATTCGGTCTCTGGTCAGACCAAAGTTCTGGAATTGACACGGCCACGCGGCTTTTTTTTTTTTTTTGCTTTTTTTTTTTTTCTTCAAGCTTGGATCGTACAGACAAGGTAGGTACTATTTTGCTTTTTTGGTGTCCTCATGTACATTGGTGTCCTCCATAATTTGCCTTGGTGCTTTCGATCATTTGCCTTGGTGCAATTTCCCATTCCTTGGTGCTCTTTGGTAAAAAAAATTGAGGAGGTGCGGAAATAGAGGGCACTGTTGGAGCTACCGCGGAACATTTTTGAAAAAAAAAAGATCTACGCGCATGATTAAAATCGACGCGCGCGCTGACCAGCCCCGATTTTTTTTTTTTTTTTGGCCTAAAGCCTAACCATTGCTCCACCATACCTTCCAATTGACTCAAAACTCCCTGGACATTTTTGCTAGGATGCAACCTCAATCCTACAAAATCCTCCAACTGCCTCCATGTAAAAATTGCATAAGGCCTCAATCCTGCATCTATGCTCCGTTATTTCTTGAATGTGGTCCTTGGAGGGGTGACCACTGCCTCAATCCCGCACAATCCTACAGCAATCAATGCCAGTATGTTGAGGCAGAGCCAGTGACATCCTGGAGCAGTGTGGAGGATTTCAAGTATACTAGGCCTAAATTTATGCACGGCTGAGCATAAACAACACAAGGTCCGGCCCAAGACCTTGAAACAGTGCATCCTCCAAAATCAGGGCCACATACTTTTGCCATTTCCTCAATCCTGCAAAATCCTCCATTTGGCAAAGAGGATTTTGGAGGCTTTGGGACGGTTAGGGTTAATATTTGTCGAAAGTGACTTCGCTACATGTTTTGGCACTGCCCCTCAATATCTGCCACTGTACCAAGTTTTATGTGTAGAAATCACTGGCAAAAACAAAAAAGCAAAGTATACAACAAGTGAGTAGTGAGACCCCGGGCCCTCCTAATCACTCCATAAGGGCCCGTGACCATTCAGCCCCGGTATGAAAAAATAAGCTCGTCCCCTCCCAAGAAGACCTCATGTACCGTCCCAGCTACCGGCCCAGGAGCTGGTCCGGTTGCTAATCAGGAACTCCTCTATCCTGGGGTCTATTGTTTGCAAGTATTGACACATGTAAAATATCCAAGAAGAAACCCGCTTGTGGTTTTCATCTCTCAGCACGAAACAATAGAACACTTTCGTCGGCACAGATCAAAACCCCTGCCATGCGGTTTCGCGCACAATGGGACCGTAAATAACCTAGGCGTTATGGAAGGATTTTATCTTTAATCCGGTTAGTCTGCTATTGTTCTGCTCTGGACGTTCTCTGAAGGGCCATAAATTGATGCGCCTGACTGACTTCAAAACTTCTGGTCAGACAGGACCATGTACCGGACGAGACTGGGCTGAAGACCGGACTGGCTCTGGACCGGACGAGGTACCGGGGGGCCCTATTCATACCAGGGCTGAATGGTGACACAGTCCCTAAATGTAACTGGTAACAAATGCCCTGTGAAATTAATTCACAGAAAAGCAGCTTCACTGTACAGTTTAATTTTTCAGACAATTGTAATGACAAACGGCCCTGGAAGCCTTTAGACACTTCAATATACGATGGCCGTGATAATTTTGGTGTCAAAGAGAGTCATTAATAACTTTGAGCCAGTAGAAGTAAGTTAAAGCTATAGTCCATCATTTGCAGCCATCCGAAAAAGTAACTGGCGTATTATTGTTGAAAAACATACTTGGTTGAAAGATAGTAAGTGGACTAAACTCCCTGTGAAATTAATCTTTCTGGCAAGCTATCATTTTGAAGTAATCAACGAAAGAAGGCCTTTCCAACGGTGCGTCTTAAGACGCACCGTGGGAAAATTTAAATTAGTAGTTCATTTTGTTATTCGGCGCAGCGCGCCGCAAGCATTGGCACGACGCACAGGCGCGCGCGGTTGCTATAATTCGTCGGATCAGTGCGCAACATCGCGTATAGCTGCAATTCAAAACAATTCAAAACATGATTCAGCAACTTTTGATTTGAAATTGCGATCCTAGAATGTTGTTTTTCTCGGAATATACAGCTGAAGCTGATGAGCTGAAACTTCATCAGGTTGGTTGCTCAGTATCCTTCATTAGATTTTGAACACTTTTGTTGCTTCAAACGAACAAAACGCACAAATTACAAATGATGGACTATACCTTTAAGCTAGTGAAGGTTCAAAATGTTTTAAAAATCCATCTTCGGTAATACGTACAGCAATAAACTGAAAACTGGCTGAAAGTCCAATCTGTTCATGAACAAACTGGGAAGCTGACTGATGATTCAAAATACTTTTTATCATAATGTTATCTTCATCCACTGATCAACCCTATCCCCAAGGCCCTTTTGACTATAGGAACCATCCTCTATCCTGCAAAATCCTCCAAAAGCCACCATGTAAACACTGGACTCAGCCTCAATCCTGCAAAATCCTCCAACTGCCGCCATGTGAAAACTGGACTTCTGAATTTGTTCAGTGGATGGTGACCATTGCCTCAATCCTTCAAAATCCTCCAACAATCCCTGTTAATGGGTTGAGGCTGGGTATAGCCTACAAACTCGACACAATGCATCCTCCAGTATCAACCGACACAGCCTCAATCCTCCAAAATCCTCCAAAAACCACCTGGAGGATTTTGGAGGATTTTGGAGGATTGAGGAGGGTTAGGGTTCAATTTCCCCCCCCCCCCCCCAAAGATACAACTCTTACCACAATAAGAAACACCGTGCAGTACTTGAAGAACACAATCTTGTGCCAGATTCCAACCACAACGATCTGGTAGAGTAGCGACGAATTCTGGACAAGAAAAGAAAATAATAATTAAGGTGCAATTTTTCAAGAAGCATTAAAACAAGGGGGAAACAGTGGCAATGGCAGTACGCTCATGTTCTTATAGCCATTACACAACACATTATGTGTGCATCAGCCTCGACTCCATGGGCGCGTGCGCGTTCCTTCACTAACCCCTGGCCGTGATGAACACGTAAACGATGCTGACTGCTTATTCAGAGCGTACTGCGCGCTCATTTCGAAGACTGCACGCCCATAATGCGCTCGCGTGCTTTGCACATCACGTCATGTGCGAACATTTTGTTTTTCAATACTGCGCGATACATGTATGATATGGATTATGGCAGCCTCGTTTTTCGCTTAAAAAAACCTGTATCTTCGGTTGTGAAGGGACGAAGAGGTACGTACATGTAATACAAATCCTTGCTAAATAACGCGACGTCGAAATCTTATGTTTCAAAGGATTGATTCTTCAAAAACACAACTTTCAACATTTTAAAGATGGCGTCGCGCGTTGTATACATCGACCGCAGCCCTAATTATAATGTGTCATATTTTGACACATTTCAATGGGACAAATCCACTTGAGGGGTTAAGATTGCGCAAGGCATGATGGGAAACAAAATGGCGCAGCAAGATGGTACCCATGGGGAACGAGGTTGTTGTTGGGGAATCAAGATGGCCGCAACATGATAATGGTCTATTGGCGAAACTTGCATGGATAGTTTCATGGATACCGCCATGTTTGGGGTCACATGGTAATCTCAGGAGGCTTTTCATTGAAAACACGTCCCGGCATGTTTAACAATGAAACATCTCCGAGTTTTCTACGGGACCACAAAGATGGCGGCATTTATAAAATGGTCTATGGCGTCCATACCCTGTGCGACCCATGTTGGGGAGTCGGGTTGGCGTAGCGGTACTTTCCTCGCCTTCCACCGCTGTGACCCGGGTTCGAATCCCGCCTGGGCCAATATGTGGATTGGGTTTTCAGTCCCTACCTGATTCCGTGGGTTTTCCCCCAGAATATTCTTCTGGGCTTTTCCTCCCACCAGTAAAACTGTAACTTCTTCTCATTGTCTTCTCTCCACAGGTTTCTTCAGGCTTGCGAGCTACAGTGCCTAGGGCGCTTTTGAGGAATCCTTGGTTTCATTACCAGAAATTATTAATAATAATAATAATAATGTGTGACCGAACCACTGGAAAAGACACAGTAAAAGGGGAAAGTCTACTCACGGCAAAGTCTTCCGACTGCAAGAGCGCGTTGGAGAACATTGGCGCCAGTACGCACTCCAGAATGGCGTACACAGCTGCCGCACCGAGGCGGCTCAGCGCCGGCATGACGCAGGCAGGCGGGTGCCCCTGGTCATTGTCTAGGAGTTTCTCCGCCGTGAAGTCCAGGTACCGTCGGATGGAGAACTGGGGTCCCGCAAAGAACCCCCCGGGGAAGTAGGTGTAACCGCACATCTCCAGGAGGGAGGGGACGGTCTTGATGCTCAGCTGCTTCTGCTCAACGCTGAGTTGACTCTGCGGGAATTGAAAGCAATTGGAATGATTCGCAATGCAATTCACCGTCAGGCATTTGCATCAAGCACGTGGAGTGTTGGGGTGCAATGGTTACGGTGTTCGGCCCGTGTGCCATGGTACATGGGTTCGGTCCCTGACCCCTGAACATGGTACTTGTGTCCCTGGGAAAGACACTTTACTACAATTGGCTCTTTCCACCCAGCAACTATAAATGGGTGCCCATACTGGCTGCAGAAAAGCGGTCTCTTTTTAGAAGAAAGATGATACCAAGATCTCTCGATTCGGTCCAGTACTTTGTGCTGCAGAGCCTATTTTGTGAAGCACACATCTTTCATGTGGGTGTTATTACATAATACGGGACAAAATGACTCCCGACTTTGTTTCACAAAATAGGCTCTAGAAACAAAAGCCACTGGACCGAATCAGGCGATCTTGGTATCATTTTGCTTTTAACAGAATTCCCTATGCAGTGAAATAGGTTGTTTGAGTCTCAGGGTAGCGGAAGTACGCCGTTCCGTTTTTTTGGGGGAGGGGGCCACCCTTTATAAGCACCCCACATTATGAGGCCCCGCCCATTGTGTACAATGCCACACTGCATTTTCCAGCCATGCGCGTCGCGTCGGAGTTTTGTGCACGCATGTTGGGACATACATCACAAATTATTTGTTATCTGCCATAGCAACTGGCTCACACTCTATATGAGTCACCAAAACAGGCATACACGTAACTTACATGAAATTGTATTCACAGGTTTTTGTTCATTAAATTAAATTTGAACTGCTACTTGCCTCGTCCTTGTGGCCGTCAAAAAGGTCAAAGGCGGTGCCAATCATCCTGAGGGTCAAGATGCAGTGGGGCGTGGTCCACATGACGTCATAGCCGTCGGTGGAGAGCAAGACGTACGCAGTCAGCAGGTAACCCTGACGAGAGCAAGTCAAACCAAGATATAATTAGAACCACATGTTGACTGATTAGAATCGAATGCATGCTGGTTTAAAGGGAAAATACAACATTTGCAAACATCGAAAAATAAAACTACCAAGTTTTTACAAAATACCTCACTAGGATGTTGGTAAATGACAGTCTGAAGCATTCTGTAAAATTATGGCGCCTGGTGTGAAGTCATTTTCAAGAAAATGGTATTTTTGTATACATTTCCAACGGTGGTCGGCTGACCACCGTTGGAAAAACCTAACTATTTTGCAACTACTGCTTCATATTTACCATTTGTTTCAGTCCAAATTGTGTTTGCTATTGGTTACATGTTCATGAACGGGTGCAGGCCAGCTAGACTTGTTCCCTTACCTTACAATTTTCCGGCAAATTGATCCATTTCATTTTTAGTGGAGTCAGGGAACCAGACTACTTGAACATTTTTGTTTTTCTTGGTTTTTCAAGCATTTTCGGACACAAAACTTCAAACATGTCAGTGTAACAATATTTTGTTCTATTATACTACCCCTCAACTAGTTCATTTCTGAAAATTACAGTGAAAGCCAATGATGTACATTCCCTTTAATGATGGTTGAATGGTTGGGCAACTATAAGGGAATGGCTAACTGAGATTATAACACCTCACCCACAGATTCTGTGTCTTGATTGGCCGAGAGCGAGTCACATGTTACTTTCTAATTTTGCTATCTTTCTGTGCACGGCCAAAAGAACTATACCCGTAGCAACCAAAGTACTATACCATTGGCAACCAAAGTACTATTTCCACGGCGCGGTATTTGTGTGCAAATGGATGCTGGTGTGCGCGTTGCGTGTTGCACGCAGCGCGTTTTGTTCCAAAGAGAGCGCACCACAGAGCTGGGTTCAAACATTTCGCGAAGGGGTAGTTTGGAAGAGAGAAATACATTTTCCACCAATTTTGTATTGAAATTGAAGTTTATTTCAACTGTGTTGAACTGTGGTCTTCTCCAGGTCTCAGAATTGTTGTGGTAATGGAACAGTTAAAATCAATGATACTGCCATTAGTAAAGTCCATTCCACAAAATTCTTGGGTGTTACCATCGATGACAAACTTTCCTGGTCCAACCACATTACTACTGTCTCCAAAGTCATCAGCCGAAACACTGGTGTACTTTCTAAGCTCCGCTCCTTTCTCCCATCTACCACTTTATTTTCTCTTTACAATACTCTCATTCTCCCCTATCTGAACTTCTGCAATATTGTGTGGGCACGCACAAGCACTAACAAACTTAAATCTCTTATTACCGTACAGAAAAGGGCTATTCGTATTTGCACACTGTCCCATCCTCGTGATCACACAGCACCCTTGTTTGCCAGATTACACACACTAACAATCACCGACATTAATAAACTTCAAACTGGTATAATAATGTACAAATATACTAATAACCTTCTTCCTCGCACTTTCTCCTCATATTTCACCTCAATTAACGATATTCATCAATACCATACTAGATCACATAATAACTACTACATCCCTCTTGCACGCACATCATATGTAATGAACACTCTTCGTTTTCATGGACCTCGTCTATGGAATGGACTCAGTCAGTCTATGAAATCGCAGTCCTCTGTTGGCCGATTTAAAACCACTTTCAAGAACCATCTTATCTCCCAGTATATAGCATAGTTTGCTTTGTCTTTTGTTGGTTTTTCTACATTCATACCGTTTGCTTTAATTGTGCTTTCTTTTGCTTGCATCATCCATTTTATAAACTGTGTCGTTGTATCACTAGTATGTTTCGTATGTCCGTCTGTAAAGTTTATTAAGTTTACGTCCACTCCGTTTGTTTGTCTGTTTCTGTTTCATTGTTTTGTTTTGTTGTGTTTTGTCTTTTGAATTTAGTCTTCCTTTTTCAGTATTGTTTATACATATATATTTTGTTGTGTTTAAGGCATTCCGTTTATAAGCTTCGGCTTCTTGTGCAATGCCTCCACTTAGTAGTTTTCATGTAGCAATTGTTTTGTTTTCTAGAGTGCTTATTCATGTGGAAATAAATGTTTCTGAAATGAAATGAAAAAGTGTTCAGATTTAAATAATTTTAAATATTATAACCAAGCAAAATCTGTGGGTGAAGTGTTATAAAACAAATATTGAATGCTTTATCTCGTGGTGAAGTAAAACTAGCCTCCCTCGGTGATCCATGGAGCATTCTATTTTCCCTCGGCTTCGCCTCGGAAAAATAGAATGGTCCATGGATCACCTCGGGAGGCTAGTTTTACTACACCACTCGAAGCATTCAATATTTGTATACTATTGCCCTACCAGACACGTGACGAGGATGCACTATTATTTTCCACTGTTGTCAGTATCTGAAATTGTGTTTTTATTGTTGAACAAAGGAATTGACTGGAGCGGGGTTTGAATCTGCGACCTCCGGATAACCGTATCCTCTGAGTGATCCCCGTTTGCTATTTCCCAGGTCTGGATCATGACTTTGGGTGAGATCCCTGGCTGCATGGCATACTCAGGTTTATGGCTTCTGACTAGTGTCCCTTGAACGAAGACACTGACGAATTGGGGAACCGCCAACATAGGGCTGGCTAGCTCAGTTGGTAGAGCACTGGAACGGTAATCCGGAGGTTGCAGGTTCAAACCCTGCACCAGTCAATGTCTTTGTTTAACTCTTAAAGTATCTGAACTTGTTTGATCTCATTTTAAAAGTAATTATACAACATTTGCTTTTGCTGTAATTTTCAGAAATCCATGGATTTTTTGGTTTAGTATTTTGTAGCAAATATGGCTACACTGATCTGTTTAAAGTTTTGTGTTAATACCTGCTCGAAAAAAAAAAACAAGAAAAAAATGCTGTTCTTGTAGTCTGGTTCCCTGACCCTATTTCTGATCAAATTTATAGTCGCCGGGGAATTGTCAGGTCAGGGAACCAGACTAAGGCGGCTTGCAACTACTCACGGATGCGTAACCGATTGCAAAAAAGGAGACTAACTAAATGTGTTAAATTGGAAGCACTATTCGAAAAAAAGTCCGATTTTTTTTTGAAGATGGTCGGCCGACCATTGTTGGAAATTGATACAAAAAGTCCACTTTTCATGAAAATAACAGCACACCAGGTGTGATTATTTCACACACTGCTTAAAGGGAATATACATCATTTGCTTTTGCTGTAATTTTCAGAAATGGAAGGAATTGGAGGGTTGGAAATATATAGCAAATATAGTAACACTGACTTTTTTGAGGTTTTGGGTTCGAAAATGCTATAAAAACCAAGAAAAACAATCATTTTCCTGTAGTCTTGTTCCCTGACTCCATTTAAGAAGAAACAGAGCAGTTTAAATTTATTGGGGAATTGTAAGGTCAGGGAACCAGTCTAGCTGGCTTGTACCCGTTCATAGGTGTGTAATCGATTGCAAACAAGTGCGATGGTCAACTGGGGCCAGTATCTGAAAAAAAGCCAGTTTTTTCCAACGCTGATCGGCCGATCAGCGTTGGAAATTGATACAAAAATACCACTTTTCTTGAAAATGACAGTATACCAGGTGCCATGATTTTACAGGATGCTTTACACTGTCATTCACTAACAGTAACAGTCCAGCAAGGTATTTCAAAATGATTTGGTAGTTTTATTTTTTGATGTTTGCAAATGTTGTATTTTCCCTTTAAGCACAGTGAATGATGCAAAGTTTCTATCTGCAAATAAACTCACCATGTTGAAAGCAAAGGACAGAGCCACAGACAGCTGGCTTCCTCCTACAGTAACCAGCAGGACGTAGTTGACCAACACCGAGATCATTGAGTAGACGATGTCATAGCCTGCACATATGAATACATGAATATTTAATGTATCATACAAAATGAAGCACTGTATGAAAATAAGTTCAAGCAGTGCTCCCCGGGAATTTTGTAGCTGAATTTTGGGCCCTACTAGGCCTTCATCGGAGCTGGACTGGAGGTTTGAATGCAGAAATTCCACATTCAAACTGCCTGGCGTGAACGTTCCAAGCTTGTAGATGATACATCGTTCCTAGTAGGGCCGAAACTTCAGCTACAAAATTCCTGGTGAGCACAGCATGAACTTATTTTCATCATATAGTTATGAATAATTAATGATGGGGAATATGTGAATGAAATAACGAAGAGGGGAAAAAGTTAGAATCCAGGGTAACAAATCCTGATGCCACTTTTTCATAATAGCTAAAAAATTTAACCACTTTTTTTTTGGAAAGAGTTCCATACCTTGACATCACTTGACACCCTGTGCACAAACCCTATGAGACTGGTCTGAAAAATTCCAAGTGTTTTCTTAGTAAATGCTTCAATATTTGTTTCCTACTAAATATGGCTTTTAGGACATGTTATCGCTTTCTCATGGCCGATTGGTCACTGCAGGGAAAAATTAGTGATGTCCATATGTGGAATTCTTTTCTTAATTTTTAATTCATACATTTGTAATATTTTTTGCAAATTTTGTCATTGTATTGTCTTCTTTATTTGTTTCAAACAAAATTGTAGCTAATAGAGTGGAAAGGATGACGGCTCCGTTGGACACAATTTTGGATCAGCAAAAGAGTCAAGAATATGAAAAATCCAACAAATAGCGTGGACAAGAAACTACTTTTTTATATGTTTTACTTAGCTTAACCTTAACCCTAAGTCCCTTGGCATTTTTGTTACGATGTAACCCCAATCCTGCAAAATCCTCCAACTGTCGCCGCGTAAAAATAGTATACACCCTCGATCCTGCAAAATCCTTTGTTATTTCTTGAATGTGGTCCTTGGAGGGGTGACCACTGCCTCAATCCTGCAAAATCCTCCAGCAATCACTGTCAGTATGTTGAGGCAGAGCCAGTGACATCCTGGAGCAGTACAGAGGATTTCAAGCCTAATGCAGGCCTATATTTATGCATGGCTGAGCAAAAACAACACAAGGTCTGGCCCAAGACCTTGACAAAGTGCATCCTACGAAATCAATAACGCACTTTTGCCATGTAACCTCAATCCTCCAAATTCCTCCACTTTGGCAAAAGAGGATTTTGAAAGATTCAGGGCGGTTAGGGTTAACGACAGTCAGTCACTGCAAATGCATTAAAAAGAAAAATTAAGAAATGGAGAAACATTGCTTGCGAATCAAATTTTTCCTTTTAGTTATTTTGTTCTTTTACCAAAGTTCAGTGACGCCAGGGTGAGGCCACACAGAATGAAGTAGACATGCTTGATGAATTGTGACTGGCCATGCAAGTAGGTCCTGGAAATGTAGCACAGTGGATAACCTAGGGGGAAAAAAGGACAACAATCATTATTGTCAATGGGGGATAGTGGAGTAATGCTTGCTGGGTGGGGGGGGGGGGGGGGCGGTATTCGACTTGAATTCCACTTTAAAAAAAAACACCTCCAATTGCACCGAGATTCAAAATTGTAAGGCAACAGAGGAAGGTGATCTAATATTAGCTCAATGAATAAAGCACCATAATAAGCACCATAATAAAAGGGCATCAGGTCGGGTTGACGAGGCCAAACCAACCCGAGACATTTATTTTATAAACCAATTCCAAACCGAAACCGAATTGGACTACCTAAAACTGACCAGAACCGACAACAATTCAAAGAAAACCGACCCGAAACTGAACCGATCCGAAAAAACCCAAATATCTGGCTTCGGCAAATGTGTATGATTTTTGCACCTGAACTGTCCCACTTTCAGACTTTATTTCCCTTTAAAACAAAATCCTCCAGAGCCATGAATCAAAATCCTCCAGAGCCACCAACACCCCAACATATACACATCAAAGAGGGCGCTGTACAATCTAGCTGGCTTAATATCGGGATAAATATCCACTATCAATGAGTAAATCAGGAAAAGCCTCTGTGAAAACAACGTTGATTACAACAAGCATGACAAGGAAACAGGCACCAGCCTAGCTGGAGTTACCCAGCCCTGAGTTTTATCATTGGGTTGTCATCTAGGGCTGGAGCGAGTTTTTCTCGTAACTTGTAGTATAGGCAAACAATTTTGGAAAATGTTCAATTTTGTCCCCGTTACACACTAATTGCAACTGCAACTCACCCCAAACTTGCCTGGAATAACCATTACACAGGTCCTTGAAGTAAAAAACGATCCACGATGAAGATTCAGCCTACAATTGCAGTGAAAACAGGAGGAATAACCGCTAACCTGACAACCTTGCTGGCATGGCCAGTTGCAGTTGCAATTAGTGTGTAACGGGGACAAAATTGAACATTTTCCAAAATTGTTTTGCCTATACTACAAGTTACGAGAAAAACTCGCTCTTACCCTAGATGACAACCCAATGATAAAACTCAGGGCTGGGTAACTCCAGCTAGCACCAGCCAAATATTCAATGTCATGATGCATGACATTATATATTGAAATACCTTTATTGTTATTCACATCAGTGATACAATAAGAACATTAAGAAATTACATTTATTTATAAATAAAAACATCTACATTTTGTTCATTATCACACAGAAAACGTCAAACATGGACAAATTCACAAATGTACATACACCAAAGTAGCAGTAAAAAAAGGAGGAAGGGGGGAACCTAGGACTCAGGCGTAGGAACAGGGGGGGAACCCTGAAAGGGCCTGGCAAGGTAAAAAGGGGAAAATTCCACCATCTGGAGGGGGACAAAGCTATATGTGCAATTTTTTTTTTTTGTGGATATGATCTGTGACAGTTTTATCGATATTTTTTTAAATTTTACTTATACATGCAGTTTCTATTTTTTTTTTTTTTTGTCTTCCAAAAAGTTAACATATCGTCAGACCCCCTAACATGCCTAAAGCTATGCGATCCTATTTTTATGCGCTCACCTCCAATTTGCATAATTTGACAACGCTTGCACGTTGCAAGCGTTACCTGCTGCATAGATTATTATGGCGTCGACATGGTCGAGGATAAATTTCGCTCAAGTTTTAGTTCAAACAAATCCCACAAAAGGGGGCGAGTTGGAGATGGGGCGATTAGGCCAGGGGTCGAGTTTGTAAGAGGCGAGTTGGTCAGGAGGCGAATTGGAAAGGGGTGAGCTGGTATGGGGAAGGTCGGCCAGGGGGCGAGTCGACAGACCTAACGTTAATAGCAAGTACTGTACAATCAAATGAACGTGCGGCAAGTACAGTCGTTTTCCTAGTTCCGGATTTTTCCTAGTTCCGGATCGCTTCAAATAAAAACCTACCTCTTTTGGATTAGTCTCCAATAAAACAAATTCTGACGGAGTGCATTTTGAAAAGGAATATGTAAGCTTCTTGATACCCAAAGATTGTTTTCGATAAAATCCTTAGAAAAGGAATTTTGGCCAGATTTCCGACTCGCACTTCAACATGTTTGGACGGTTTAAAGAAAATCACGGCAGCTGCGAATCGACGATAAATTTTCACCTAGGTATATCTCTCGTACCGTGTGGTTTCGAATATTTTTTTCATTCACTACAATCGTATAAACTCTTCCATCGAATGTTTGTTCAATCAAAATAAGTTGTAGCGTCTTAGACCCATGAACGTGGCGTTGTATACAACGCCACGTTGTTGTGTATTTTAAAACCTAGCGAAATCGATCCGACATACATAATTCCGTATGGGTGTCGAGTACTCGCCTAGAAATCTAAATTTGCCCGTCCGATTGTTTAGGCTGTGTAATTTCGACGAAATTTGCCCATCAGTAAAGACCCATACGAACGTGTAGAAATTTCATTTTAACCCGACAAATGACCCTGACAAATGACCCCGGACGAGTCGCTTGGACAGATTGACGGCTGTTTCATGTCGCAACCCCGAAAAAAAAAACCCCGCACCCGATTGGCTGCTCGGCTCATCTCGTGTACGTGTGCGCACTCGCACGTGGGCGCACGTGCGCCCGCCGCGTGCGGTGCGGTGAGAGAGGAAAGGACTTGAAACTTGTCTAAAACGATGTCTCTTTTAGCTGCGACAGTAAACAGCCGTCGAATTATACGAAGGACGGTACAATAAAACGCAATGCGCATGCGTTACTTGGGAGAAAATGGCAGCTAGCAGGACTTCATAAACCGGGGCCAGAATTTTCCTCAAATTTCGTCGAATGCAAGTTTTGATGTACAAACAGATTTCTAGACAGCTTCATATGTGAGTACTTATTACATTTGCAAAATAACGTCCAGTGTGTGTAATGGAGGGAGTCAGAGGGACCATTTCGCCAGGTTCAGAAATACACAGCAGCGTGGCGTAGTTTACAAGCCACGTTCACGGGTCTAGTAGCGTCTCTGATATTTGAAAATTTGCAAAAGAAATGATCGTATGCTTTTGCCTAGTTCCAGATCGCGCGTGCACTTACGACCCAACTACACACGAGTTAATCGATTTTGTGTGACGTATTCTGTGCCGTGTGCAAGGTTTTCGGTCCGTGCGTGAGTTCGTGCCGTTGCACTGCAGACAAAAGTTTCAACATTATTTACGTTAATTCTCTTTTGAAAATTTGCTGGAATTCTCTTGAATTAACTATTTTTGGAAAATTAAATAATACTTTATCAGAAAATGTGCTTGATTTGGGGTGGTTCTGGCTGAAAACTTGATTTTCTCGCGTGATTTTTTTTTTCGCGCGAATCAGTTTTTGATCGATTCGGAACTGATTGAACCGATCCGGAACTAGGAAAAGCGGCATCGGTACCTTTGACGTCGTAAAGTCACAATAAAAAGAGCTTAAATTTTGACAATTATTTTGTAGTATCTCCATCACTAAAGGTAAACTTGTAAACCAATGTCACTTGAATTCGTGGAGTAGTTGAGCCGAAAGCAGCCTGAATGATGTTTGCTATCCGCCGGAACTAGGAAAATGACTGTATTTGTTGCCGGCGGGCGCCTGTTTAAAAAGAAAAGTTTAAAAATCTCCACTTACACAAAAGCAGTGTCATGAGATAAAGAAAGCTTGGGGCATCTAGACCCACAAGACCTGCAACCCCGGCCAAAAGGCCGGGATCACTCGCAGTTTCCACGGTTTCAGAAGACATTTTTGCATGCACAATCGCTCAGTTTTTCCTCAACTTGTGGATATGGTGTGACCTGAACTAACCTTTGACCGTACTTTACGCCCGGTGGCGTCGTCCATTTGTCTGATAGGGATGTTCAATTAAAGATGATTGTTATTTTAATAATCAGGGACAATGATAATGAGATTTGTTAGTTGTTTCAGTAAAAAAAAACAACATTTGTATACAATTGATAGGGAAATAAAATTAATGTAAGGAAATGTTATACTTATTAATAAAACAACAGTATACTTTACTTTAGAAGCAACTCCCCAAGTGATAATAATGGTACAGTCAGTGTGTCGAAAGTTTGATGACACTGACCCGTTGTCTCTGCTCGAGCGAAATTCACGTTATAATTTTTTTTATTACGGGGGCTTGGGCAGGGGCCGGGTGTGACCTCTATTCAATATTTACCATTTTGTATTCAATACCTAGACTTTATCATTTGCATTCAGTGTGTTATCTGAAAGGTCAAATGCATTGGGAAACTGGGTTGAACAATCTTCAAAGCTGCAAGAACTGTAAACAAAGTCAATTTTCATGTATCAAAATTTTTATTTCAGATTACGCTTTCATCAAATGACAATATAAAAAAAAAACAATAATTGCATCCATTTTGCTTATTCATTCACAATGTCCCCACCTCGTTCCCACGGTGTCAAGCAGTACACTCATAAACTACCGGTACCTGCTCTATTGCAAGCAATGTTGAAAACAATTAAGCAAGCCCCGGGAACGAGGTTTTTGCAAAGACCAGAAATGGGGTTGGAAGTCCAAATGTTTACTGTGGTGGGTTTGAATGAAACAGGCACATTTTGCGTTTATACATGAAGATTTTTGAATTCTCAAAAATAGATTATACAATAAAAATATAATTGTGCATTAGATTGTTCTCTACTATGTGAAAAATAAAACCTTGTTACACTTTCCACCACCAATCAAAATAAAACTAAACACAAATACTAGTTTGTCACAACTTTCTAAGCATTAATGTCCAAGACCCATTTTGTCCAATAATTGACCGAAAGTATTCAAATCTAATTGAAATATAAAGGCTCTGTGATATGAAAATACATCAGGCGCAATTACAAGTAGTACTAAAGATATATCACGCTAGAGGGACCATCACTGCCAAGTTACCATTACATCAAAACCATATAAGGCCAAAAAAAAAGTCTCCGGTTTCTGATATGGAGCTTGCCCAAAAGGTGGTGCGGCGACGCGGCTTTTTTTTTTTTTTTACCTGTCTTTTTTGCTTCAAATGTCGGCTGATGACTGCAAATGGTGCACGCCTAAACTTAGTGCAAATATATGGGAGTCCGGAGAGGCCACATAAAGCTTATTCTCGATCATAACCCCATCTAAAAACTCGTTACAATTGTGCAGCAGCAGGATTCCAGTCAAACCAGTGAGTTTGGTGGTTTTGAGACATCATCTTTTATTGAAAAAAAAACTTTTTCATTTTGCCGACGCGCATGGCTACGGCGACGCGCGCGCATACCAGAAACCGGAGACTTTTTTTTTTTGGCCTAACAAAGACAATATAATTACATTTGTGTGATTACCATTAAGAAATCTAATGCAGCTATGGCTATTCAGCAATACCATGCTTGACTGCTTTAAAACTAAACAAGCTCAACTTTTCGACAAACCAATCCCTGGACTATAACAATTTGGTGGGCAAAATAACAATAACTACAACAAAAAGGAAAGACAGAATCTTCAAAAATGAGTTCTGTTGGAATTTTTGCACCACGGAGATAAAAATATTAATCTTCAACTTAAAGCAAACTTGAATTCTCGATCCTGATTGGTCGATCCATGGCAACAACACTGTACTTCATTACTGAATACCATGGTCCATATCACACTCTGTGTATCATGGTATTCCAAGATGTGCGCCATTCCCGCTGCATGCCATGGTAAATAGATAACCACTGAAAAGTTAAAGTCCAGCGTGCGTGCTCCATCTTTTCTGTGCGTCAAGTTTGCTTGAAGATAAATTGGCTACCCCACTTGCGCTCGTGGTACACGGAAAATGCAGTGCGTCTTGCATCCAACATACCACACAGATGCACTACATTAATTATTCCATGTTCCACTCGTGCTCATGGAATAACTGGGATTTCCTGTTCTACAATAAGCCATTTGCGAGTTAAATTTGAATAAAATCTGGAACGCTGACTTAATCCAATGCTTTGCACATTTTAACTTTGCATTCTCCCGACCAAAGAGACTGTTACTACATCACGTGATTCGGGGCAAGCCTTATGCTAGCAACACCCAACTCTGGCATGGTCTGGTGTCTTTGTGCCATTCTCACCCATTGTGAGCGATGTATTGATGCTGAGCGTCTCTTACGTAACTATGCAAGAGCTTGCCCCGAATCATGTGATTAGCAACAGTGTCTTTGGTCTGGAGAATTCACAGTTCAAATGTGCCAAGCATTCTGAGCAAGTCAGTGTACCAGATGTTTTTGAAATGTAAATCCCAAAGGGTATAGGTTACTCGCAAATGGCTTATTATCAGCTCATTCAACAATCTAATCAGCCACAATAAACACCTCATATAAAACCTGAGAACCAATTTATAGAACCAATATAATTAATCATTTTAAAAAACACTTCCCCAACAAAACATACAATAACCCCAAATCCATATTTTTATGAATTCTACAAATTTACATGATGTTCACAGCAAGCATTTTGCAATATTAGTATATAACTTTTGTATCATATTTCAATATTATCATAATTTACAAACACAAACCGTTTTCTAGTTTCATATAATTTTAGAGGAATTTTTCTTTTTTTAAACTTTGACCCATACCTTAGAAGAACAGTACTTTATAATAATGAATTGCAATTATTCGACACATAGCAGCACCTTTTTTCATTACCGAACACCCAAGTTCTCATGTTCAAGTGTCGTTATAGAAATTTTCTAGAAAAATATTAGCCTATTAAACTTTTCGTACATATTACTACTTCAATATCTGACAGCTGACATTTTGAAACAAACTCTTTTTGACAGAACATGTAATAAAAACAATGATATAACGTAGAAAACCAGTACCGCTGACAAAACCTTAAAGGGAATGTACATCATTGGCTTTTGCTGTAATTTTCAGAAATGGAGTATTTGAGGGGTTAGTATAATATATCAAATATTGTTACACTGACATGTTTGAAGTTTTATGTTCGAAAATGCTGGAAAAACCAAGATAAACAAAATTGTTCAAGCAGTCTGGTTCCCTGACTCCATTAAAGATGAAATGGATCAATTTATAGTTTCCAGAAAATTGTAAGGTAAGGGAACCAGTCTAGCTGGCCTGCACCCGTTCATAAACATGTAACCAATACCAAACAAAATTGGACTCAAAAAAGGTAAATTTGGAGCAGTAGTTGGAATATAGTTAGGTTTTTCCAACGGAGGTCGGCCGACCACCGTTGGAAATGTATACAAAAATACCATTTTCTTGAAAATGACTTCACACCAGGTGCCATAATTTTACAGGATGCTTTAGACTGTCATTTACCAACATCCTAGTAAGGTATTTCTTAAAAACTTGGTAGTTATATTTTTTGATGTTTGCAAATGTTGTATATTCCCTTTAAAAGAAAATATGATCAGACAACAAACTTACTCATATGTTTTAAGGGAATGAATATGTGTTTGGCCAATTCTAAACACGTACGTTTAAAACCAGCTAGGGGCCTGGTCACGGATAATGACCCTCGCCTTCGGCTCGTACTTTGTACTTCTTTAAAACCGGCCAAGCATGTATTTATTCCCATTCATAAATACCTGTTTGGTCAAAAAATAAAAAATGGACAAAATTCAAAAAATTTTTTTCAACAAGTTTACTTTCTGTTTTGTGAAACAGCCCTCTGGCTGTGTCTATATGGTATGTACTGCGCGCGCGTAGCACTAAAAATCTAATATGGAAATTGGCTGGCGCGCGGCGCATACTCATTATCAGCGATTTAAAACCACCCACGTGATGGGCTCTTGACCAACAGGAATGGTAGGCTGTCTCAGGTATTTATGAATAGCATACACATAAACATGGTATGATATTATCGAGGTACGGATGCGTACTTGGTGAATAGCAAAACTATTGGCTGTCACGTGATGGTGAATGGACCAGTAAGAATGAATATGGATGAGGTATAGTATTAATCAATTTACAAGTGCAGTCACCACAGCAAGTTTGTTGGGCAGAGATATTTCAATATATTCTACCAGCGACTAAGGTCGGCTTTTCGACACGAAATAGGAGCGAATCACAAGACGTGCTGCCACCAACGTTTATTCCCAAAAAGGTCTATTTTTGGCTTGTGGGTCGTCATCTGTAACTACGCGACAGCCCCATGGAAACTTCTCAGGAAACATCACTTTTGAGGTACATGTATGTGAAGAGCATTCTGCTGCTTCACGTGCGAAAACCATGGCCAAAAATAACTGTAAACTGATGCTCAATTTTGCCATGTAACGAATCGCTATGTAACCGAGTCTACAGCGACATCTTACGTTCCTAGTCACACAATGTCAACTTTTCCCCACAATGCAGCGCGATTTTCTCTAGGTTTGAGCCCTCTAGCAACAGTTTAGCGGTATTGTGAATCGCCTCTATTCAGCTTAACTAGAACCCTCCAAAGATTGGCAGACAGGGGCAAGATCGCGCAAGAACTACTGTTGACCAATGGTTAACCATAGTTCGACTAAAGTTAGCCGAACTCTGTCTAGTCGACGATGGTTGACTACGCTAGTCGACTATTGGAACCAGCCTACCGCGGCTGGTCGCGCAATGATTTATAGCTGGTTATCAATAGCAATTTCCATAGCATTGTGCAGAGGGGACCAACTATCATCAAAAATGGCGGAAAACGAAACTGTAAGCATTAAATTTCATTTTCATGGCACACTTTTTCCATGTTAGTTTACGATTATGTCACTTTTGTCATAATACTGGTGATTATGTAAGATGTCCGAAACAATACACAATCACTATTATTGTGTAAATAAAGAGGAAACAAGGGTTGAATAATTGTGCGACCGCGACCGCCATTTTCTGACGGTCGTTAACATGACAATTGTTCGACTAGAGTCGTTGGCACTTCAACTTCAGTGCGCATTCGCTAGGTACGTCACGAACCAACCACTAGTTCACCACCTGTCCTTGCTCGAACTTGCCCTAGGGCTTCTACTTTGTCTTGGCAGTCTCGGACTCCTGACTCCTGCAAACACAAGGAAAAATTAGAGTTAGCCTTTTCAGTATGTTTTTACTCCACAATCTTAAGGGTAATTTTCAAAGGGTGTGGGTTCGAATCCAGCAAGTGTGAAAGTGGTCCCAGTTTCTATGAGCAGAACAGTTGCTTCCCTTTAAGAACCTTCCCTGGAGCCAGCCCCTTTAATTACACAAATCTGACTGTTGCTGGT
The DNA here is from genome assembly GCF_015706575.1 of Patiria miniata. Lineage (NCBI taxonomy): Eukaryota > Metazoa > Echinodermata > Asteroidea > Valvatida > Asterinidae > Patiria > Patiria miniata. The sequence continues at coordinate 19,285,759 of NW_024037051.1, forward strand.
ATGCTTTCTTACCACTATGTAATTTGAGCCACCCAGCCCTCAAACCCAGTCCATTCACCCCTGGTATCCTTCAGACCCCAAACAACCATGACAACCACATACTTGCCCCGTGATTGCCCTGTGACGGTTAAAACTCTTCCATTTTGGTCAGCAGGGGTGATCCAGGCAATCCCCATGTGAACAGTGCAAGCCTATGTAAATGTTCACAAATACAGTGGGTTTTCCCGCCTATTTATATTCACCCCACTAGGGCCATGAAAGTGACACCCCCTCTGGTGGATGTACCATGCTCCAAACTAGGATCTAGTGATAGATGACCTCTGGCATGTCTATCACATGGCTGGTACAATAAAACATAGAAATATGGGATGACGTCATTCCACGCTGGCTCCAGGCGTGCGTGCATTAAACTTTATTATGAACATTGTATGCACAGGAAATGGTCGTGTACCCAAGCCCCCACCTAGTCTATGTAATAGACTGTTGCGAAAGCCCTCGCATTGTGACCTCTAGGTTTTGACCAATCAGCGGGCGCTTTCGATATCGGGTCTTCAGTCATTCACCCATTGCGTGTCATAGAAATGGATAAAAAACCTGTGTCACACGCTCTGTATCATGTTACGTAAAATGCGCCCGGTTGTTGTATTACAAAACGCTGCATTCGAATTGACCAATCAAACCATTAGTCCTGATTTGGGAATGAAATGACGTCACGATTTAGTGAAGTCGACTCCGATTGGCTGGCGCGCGGCTTGCATATATCTGCATGTCTAGACATATCAGACGTTATACAGGAGACTTGGCTCCGTGGATAACGGGTGATACTCAGACTAGCCCCCACCTATGACATAATGAAACTGCTAGAATGGAGCAAATTTTACTAGCCTATATGGCAGACACAATAGGAGGGCGCTGTTTGATTTGAGTAAATGCAAAAGACTTTCAAATCAAACAGCGCCCTCCTATTGCGTCTGCCATATCTCAAATAGGCTAATAGTATAGACATGGCAAATCATCTGTAAATCCCCCCCCCCCCCTTTCTCTCAAAGTAAGTCTCATCCACAAAACGAACTCCACAAATGTCACTTACTTAGATGCTGCCTCTCTCTTGCTTCTTTCCATTTTCTTGAGTGCTGGATCGATGGCAAACTGGTAGAGGAGTATAAACACGACGTAAAACCAGAGGGGGGCGTAGTGCATGGCTGAATACACCTACACAGAATGAAAGGGAATAATTCCATGAAAAGTGGAGAAATGACGGATTCACAATAGAATGTGCCATCAAAAGTCTACTTGGAGAGCTTTTTTTTTCTACAGTACATTATAGGCAAAAGTTGACATCCAAAAGGCCAAATGTACAATGTGCTTTGTGCCTAGGCAGCCAAAACACAGGGAAAAATTGGCACATCTTCACTACACAATAAAGCACACACAGTCGTGTTTTGCATAACTCTCGAGGACAAGGCATTGTCTTTCCCTTCGTCCCTATAATATAACACAATATTCACAATAGAATGTGCCATCAAGCGTCTACTTGGGGAGCTTTTTTCTACGGTACAAAAGGTGACATCCAAAAGGCCAAATGTACAATATGTGCTTTGAGCCTAGGCAGCCAAAACACAGGGAGAAAAATGGCACATCTCCACCACACAATCAAGCACACACAGTCGTGTTTTACATAACTCTCGAGGACAAGGCATTGTCTTTCCCTTTGTCCCTATAATATAACACAATATTCACAATAGAAAGTGCCATCAAGAGTCTATTTGGGGAGCTTTTTTTCTACGGTACAAAAAGGCCAAATGTACAATGTGCTTTGTGCCTTGCCAGCCAAAACACAGGGAGAAAAATGGCACATCTCCACTACACAATCAAGCACACACAGTCGTGTTTTACATAACTCTCGAGGACAAGGCATTGTTTTTCCCTTTGTCCCTATAATATAACACAATATTCACAATAGAAAGTGCCATCAAGAGTCTATTTGGGTAGCTTTTTTTCTACGGTACAAAAAGTTGACATCCAAAAGGCCAAATGTACAATATGTGCTTTGTGCCTAGGCAGCCAAAACACAGGGAGAAAAATGGCACATCTTCACTACACAATCAAGCACACACAGTCGTGTTTTACATAACTCTCGAGGACAAGGCATTGTTTTTCCCTGTGTCCCTATATTATAACACTCTCCCAAAGACTAAGCACACAAACGTACAATCGAGGACCGTTTTTAACAAAAGATGAACTCTCGAGGACAACACAGAACCTGTTGGGAAAGATTGCCATATACGAAGTTCACTCAACACCCTGTGTACAAACCCTATGAGATTGGACTGAAAAATTCTAAGTGTTTTCTAAGAAAATGCTTGTATTTTCTCACTGCTCAAATTGACTTTGATGACATGAAATTGCTATCTGGGGGCTTGTTAGTCAATACAGAGGAAAATTAGTGAACTTCGTAAATGGAAATCTTTCCACCTGTTGTCCTTTTGTCTGTCTGTCCTCGGGGTGTATGTAATTCACGTTTAACCTTGCAATCTTTGTGTGGACATCAAAACAAAACAGGTCCACAGGATACAGGTTGTGGGAACCTTCTGTGGACTAAGCCAGGTCCACACAAGGTTTCCCCTCTCTGAAAAACAGGCTTAGATGCATTTTGGGGTTAGGTTTATCCATCGCGAAATGAAAAGGAACACTCAAGAAAATCTTGATAAAAAAATTGGGATGAAAAAGTGTTCACAGTACGAGTAAATTTTTTCTCCGTTTTTTTTTAACTACACGAAGACAAAGGAATGGCCACACTCAGTGTGTAAGGTAGGCCTGGATGTGTGTCTGTGTGTTTTTACAAGAGGGTACTTGTGGGTACTCGCAAAGAGGAAACAATGGTACCCAATACGTTGTTCTGTGTCTGATGGTACCCAACTAGGGAAAGTCTGTGTGAGTGTGTTCCCGAGTTGATCACCCGAGTAGCGGGTGATTGCTCGCAGAACAAGCGGCCGTTCGTCTCACAAAGCGGCAGGCCACGGGTTGGAAACACGCGACACCCACTTCGAGGCGGCAGGTGGTTTGGCCTCGTAATTAAATACAGGGTGGATCCAAAAAAAAAAGAAACCGAGATATTAATACTAATTGGAACAGAAATAGGGCACATGTGAATCAAAGGGAGATATCCTCTGTTAGGGTTGAATCTCCTCTTTAAAATGACACCCTGATCATGTCATTACATTCACGGTTGACTGAGCAGTGACCAATTTTATGAAAGGGTCTACATTACTTGTATTTAGAACATTGCGCCACTTTTCAATTGTGGTTTTTGTGGTGTCATTTGTCACAGAGTGAAAGGCTATGGTTGCCAATTAAGGCGGGTGGAAAAAAAAAAGAGATTTCACCATGAAAAGTTGTGCAAGTCTCTAAATAGACCCTTTCATAACATTGGTCACTGCTCAGTCAACCGTGAATTTAAAGACATGACCAGGGTGTCATTTTAAAGAGGAGATTCAACCCTAACAGAGGATATCTCCCTTTGATTCACGTGTGCCCTACTTCTCTTCCAATTAGCAATAATATCTCGGTTTCGGTTTTTTTTATCCACCCTGTATAAGTAATTTACTTTATATATCTGAGAAAGTGATTGGTTGCTGGTGAACAGGACTTCCAGACATAGGTTCACCTGAAAATAAACAATTGGCACTCCTTTAAATTTTTGCTTTGTCCCACTGTACTGCAAAATAGCAATTTCCCGGTGACTGGTCATATACAAAAGCTTGCAATGTTTTAATGACTTACTATGCGTGTTCTCCTCCATCGCAGCAGCACAAAGGGAATCAGTGCGTAGCTGAAGGTGAAGACATTCCACACCTTGAAGACTACAAGCAGGCAGATCTTGACCGGGGGTATCTCGGCAATCCGGGCCAAGGGTGGGTAGCGCTTGTTGATATCAACTACCTGAATTTGGAAGGAAAAAAAACAAAAAAGAAGTCAGCTTTAAGGGAATGTACATCATTGGCTTTTGCTGTAATTTTCAGAAATGGAGTATTTGAGGGGTTAGTATAATAGATCAAATATTGTTACACTGACATGTTTGAAGTTTTATGTTCCAAAATGCTGGAAAAACCAAGAAAAACAAAATTGTTCAAGTAGTCTGGTTCCCTGACTCCACTAAAGATGAAATGGATCAATTTATAGTTGCCAGAAAATTGTAAGGTAAGGGAACCAGTCTAGCTGGCCTGCACCCGTTCATGAACATGTATAAACCAATACCAAACAAAATTTGGACTGAAAAAGGTAAATTTGGAGCAGTAGTTGAAAAATAGTTAGGTTTTTCCAACGGTGGTCGGCTGACCACCGTTGGAAATGTATACAAATATACCATTTTCTTGAAAATGACTTCACACCAGGCGCCATAATTTTACAGTATGCTTTAGACTGTCATTTACCAACATCCTAGTAAGGTATTTCTTAAAAACTTGGTAGTCTTATTTTTCGATATTTGCAAATGTTGTATATTCCCTTTAATCTTGAAAAATGGACTGAAGAAATTCAGGAACCGATTACCACCCAAGTGAGCAGAGATTTCTTGGTGGTTTTGAATCGGCAACTTGCATTAGGTATGGCTCATGCTTACCGTGACATTTGAAATCAAGGCATTCTAGAGCATTCTCGAGTATTCTAGTACTGTTTCAAACAACATTTGCTTTTGCTGTAATTTTCAGAAATGGATAGATTTGGGAGTTAGTATTTTGTAGCTATTTGTTGCACTGACCTGTTTAAAGTTTTGTGTTCATAAGTGCTGGAAAACCAAGCAAAAAAAATGCTTTTCTTGTAGTCTGGTTCCCTGAGTCTGAACGATTTATGGACGTCTGGAGAACTGTCAGAGCAGTGAACCAGACATTAAGCTGGCTTGCAGCCATTTATGTATGTGTAACAGGTTGTAAAAAAAAAAACAAGGACCACCTAAATTTGGTAAACTGGGGGCAGTACTGGAGAAAAAAATCAGTTTCATCCAACAATGGTCTGCCATCGTTGGAATTGATACAAAGAGTCCACTTTTCATGAAAATGACAGCACACCAGGTGTCATTCTTTCACAGCATGCTTGAGACTATTATTCACCTACAGTCAATAAGGTATTTCATACTAATTTGGTCTTATTTCATACTAATTTGGTCTAATGATGGTCTTGTTATGTATTTGTGATGGACTTGTGACAGACTTGTGAAGACTTGTGAGCAGTGGCGGCACTACGAAAGGGGGGGGGGGGGTTCCCCCACCCCGTTTTCTCCCCAACACTTTATCAACAAATAGGTTATGTTTATATTCTTCGCTGCTAAGATTCATAACATGTAGACACATTTTGGATCAATGAAAGCATTATAAACATTGGTACTTTAGACAAAACCCGCCACACATGCATTGATACAGCTGTAGATAGTGTGCAGCCAACGTCTTTGTACATTTGTTATACATCTGTGATACACCATTCTGCACTTTGATACATTTCTCATTCATAAACATGACTACACCTCTAAGTTGCTCTAGTAACTTATTTCCAGACAATTGCCAATGGACATGTGCACATACACAGGCTTTAGTATTTAAAGTGTGCATCGGCACGATGATGTGGGTCATTTTATTTTGACCGCCCTCAACAAATATTTCCTTGTCCCCCAAGTGCCCCACCCCCCCCCCCAAAAAAAAAATAGTCTGATGTTGTGATGGACTTGTGATAGACTTGTAAGACTTGTGATTGACTTGACTTGACACTGCATAGAAACAAAACATTTCAAAGATGGACTGAATTGAATAAGGGAAACTTATTTCATTTAGTCCAGAATGTGTGCCAGTACATTTTCTTTTATTTTTAAAATGATGCCACACCTTAGCTTCAATGAAGAAAACAAGGAACTCCTGGGCGAAACCCATGTAGTAGCCGATGTACAGACCGTGCCAGACTGCCAGGAAGAACAGCGAGGCTGACTGGGAGATGAGACGATTGTTCAGGAACTTGAGTCTCTTGTAGATGTACCTGTTGGGGTAATCGGTATACTTACTATTGGGACAATTCAAAAATACCCCCTAGTCTCCCTCAAAAAAGTCAATTCCAATTCCATTACCTAGGTATGCAATGATGTTTTTAACTTGTAATGTTAAAGCTACAGTCCATCATTTGTAATTTGTGCATTTTGTTCGTTTGAAGCAACAAAAGAGTTCAAAATCTAATGAAGGATACTGAGCAACTAACCTGATGAAGTTTCAGCTAAGCTTCAGCTGTACATTCCAAGAAAAAACAGCATTCTAAGATCTCAATTTCAAATCAAAAGTTACTGAATCATGTTTTGAATTGTTTTGAATTGCAGCTATACGCAACATCGCGCACTGATCCGACGAATTATAACAACCGCGCGCGCATGTGCGTCGTTCCAATACTTGTGCGCGCTGCGCTGAATAACAAAACGAACTACTAATTTAAATTTTCCTACGGTGCTTCTTAAGAATCACCGTTGGAAAGGCCTTCTTTCGTTGATTACTTCAAAATGACAGCTTCCCAGAAAGAATAATTTCACAGGGAGTTTAGTCCCATTACTATCTTTCAACCAAGTTTGTTTTTCAACAATAATTACGCCAGTTACTTTTCGGATGGCTGCAAATGATGGACTATAGCTTTAAGGAAGGTGAACCAAACAGATAAAGAGCTTTTGATTTGAACCACATTCTTCGTCATATTCAGACTATTTTAGAGAGATCAGGAACCAGGTTTGTTCGTCTTTTTTGGTACCTTTGCGCACAGATTCTCATATGTTTACGGATGTATCGGTACATGCGCCTTCACAGTAGTGTTGTGCATCGGGTCGGGTTGACCAGGCCAAACCGACCAGAAACATTATAGATATAAACCGAATCCGAACCGAAACCGATCTGAACTCCTGGAAACCGACCCGACCCAACCCGACAAAATTTCAAGGAAAACCGACCCGAACCGACCCCCCAAAAAACCTAAATATCTAGCCCGGGCAACTGTGTCCACTTTTTGTGCCTGAACTTACCTGAACTTTTTATAGAGTGAACCTATATATCACAAGATAATTATTTCATTAAATTCTGGCAACTTCACACTTTGTTATCAACGCATACTGAAAATCAAAAAATCTATGCCTTGAAGCATAACTTCCGTAATGGTTGTTTAAAGCACTTATAGCTCATTAATTAATTCAGCTAATATTGCATTATCCATGTCATGTTGTAAATTTTCGTTTCACTGCAAGTATATTACTTAGTGTCCATTTGGTTTTAGATTCTGAATGTAATGTGTATAATGATGGAAGTACCCATACAAATCGTCAAAGTCACTACGAACTGCGCGAGTGCGCTGCACGCGCGCTTTGTTACAGAACCGGGATATTTTGGGTTTCACGAACTGACATCCTCCACGGTGCGGCACTTTTAGGGTGCACCCCGTACATTTTCGTTTTCACGAACTGACACCCAAGTATGATGCGGCAATACAGAACAAAGAAAAACGGTTTGAAAGGTTTGACACGAATTTAACCTATCCGTGCACTTGTGTGATTATACAAACTTTTAATTAAAAAGCGTTTTAATTGTTAAAATTAAGATCAGTTTCAGTTCTTGAAACCGAAAATGCACGGGGTGCGCTCTAAAAGTGCCGCACTGTGGAGGATGTCAGTTCGTGAAACCCAAAATATCCCGGTTCTGTAAATACGCGCGTGCAGCCCACTCACGGACGCGTGAGAGTCAGTTCTTGGTGACGGCGACGAAATGAACCAGCAGAAAACACAAGCAAATGAGCCAACAATCCTCTACTTTTCTACACCCACCTTGAGAGCCAAGTGTTAATAGTGATGTTATGTGACTGGACAAGATCCCTGCCATTCGTCGCCAGCTCAAACACCAGTGGCCTGAAGTTAACGCAGCCGTCCCACAATGCATTGCCATTCTCGTCTCGTCCGTTGTAGGCCAGGCCGCTCATGATGCAAACGCCCTCCTGCGGATCAGCAAGGGAGAGATAACCGACAATTAACCCTAACCGGGTAATCCTTACTTTTAGGACCCCGTTCCTATATAGGAAGGGAAAGACTCACCGAAACAGTTGGGTAAATGACACTCAAAATTGACATTCTGATACTTCTTGGCACATCTGAACAATTGGCAATGACACCTTCTTGAATATCAGCAAGTTTAATTTTGTGGAAAGAGGGCAGGGCTTTGATTTATGAGGGAAATTCAGGGGTAAAAGACAACGATGACAACCAGAAAACAGACTCAAAAACCAAGATGGCAAACGTGAAAGCTCAATGCAATGAAAGCTCGTTGCTGATTGGCTGATAAAAAATAAACATCTTATTTATCTTTTTGAGCAGCCAATCAGCATCGGGCTTTCATTATGTAGGGCTTTCACTGTGTTGTGAGAACTACAACATGCACGTCTGACTGCGAAAAAGGTAGGAAAGTCACATTTTCTTTGAAAGTGCTTTCAAAATTACAACTAACATGAGTTTATATGAAGAAAAAAGACTGCTTTAGCCTGCAAAAGTCACTTTGGTACTGGACAGACATCTGCAAAAGTCAGTTTTGAACAGAACTTGTAAAAAATAGAGGTGTCCTAAAAGTAAGGATTACCCCTAACCTTCCCAAATCCTCCGAAATCCTCTTCGGAAAATGGAGGATTTTGCAGGATTGAGGCTTCATGGCAAAAAGGTGTGGCTGATTTCGGAGGATGCACTTTGTCAAGGTCTTGGGCCGGACCTTTTGCTCAGCCATGCATAAATATAGGCGTTGATTATACTTGAAATCCTCTGCACTGCTCCAGGATGTCAATGGATCTGCCTCAACATATGTGATGCAATCAGGCTAAATGAGCCGTTTGTCGGGAATTTTCATTTGGAGATTCGGGCCAAAATAGGGCCACTTCATCACATCATTTCATCATTTTTCTTGGTGTTCCAACTTTCATAATTTTTGAATAACAGATGATTCCAGCACGCGGTTTTCACAGCAGTAATGCTGAGATTTTTTTTTTTCAAATCTGTAAAAAAAAAATGACCAGGGCCGACAAACGACTCATTTAGCTTGATCGCATCACATATTGACAGTGATTGCCGGAGGATTTTGAAGGATTGGGGCAGTGGTCACCCCTCCAAGGACCACATTCAAGAAACAACGGAGGATTTTGCAGGATTGAGGCTGTGTTCAATCTTTGCACGGAGGCAGTTGGAGGATTTTGCGGGATTGAGGTTACATCCTAGCAAAGATGCCTCTCCCTGTGTTATTTCCAATTGTTCAAACTTTTTTTTATTTAGCTTTCTTTAACATTATAAAATAATATCGACTCTTTGAGGAGTTATTGAAATTAATCAGATCTCCGAACATTTGTGACCTGTTCTGTCAAAAGCAGACGCTTCTGGGCAGAGGATGAAATTGAGATAGGGCCAAAAAACGATGTGGTGGTGATTTTTTTTCGATTTTCTAATTTTTGCATATTTGTAATCCTGAACATGTCTAAAATATACTATAAAAGTTTGAAACCCTAATTTGAACTCTAAATATGGTATTTTTGATGATTTGTTGAGGTATATCAGTTAAAGAAATTACTGTTTTGTGACATTCGTGGCCATTTTCTCCGTTTTCTACTTTTCGACACAATGAACTTCAAAATAGCATAACTTTGCCAAGGAATTACAGGTTTCAAAAATTAAACCACCTATTAAAAGGGAAATGTACATATTTTAACAGTATGCACAAATCTCATTTTGGACTATATGCCCAGAAAAGTCTGATTTTGAAAGAACAGGTCACATTTAGTGATGACATAATACTTTACAGATTTCAAGTGGCCCGGAAATAATTCAACCAGATATTTTTTTGCAGTGGAGATGCAAAATCAATCCTCAAAAAAAAAAAATTGTTTAGTGGGTTGCACATGCCAACAATGGAAAAGGTACTTTTTCAATCAAATAGAACACACAAATTGAAAATGGGAGAAAAAATACTTATTTTCTTATTGTGACCAGATAATTTGCTTACCGCCAACAGAAAGATGACACTGTACTTGAAGAGGACACATTTGCCCCATGCCATCACCACCAACACTTGAAACGGGAAAGACAAACTCTGCGAGAGCAAAACAATCAAATGATAAAATAAACTGGTTTCCCACGTTTACATGATAAAAAAAAATTTAGCATGAGGCGATAGCAAGAAGGTGTTTAGAATTGTGTTTACTCGCTGAACACATTTTTGTAGGCCTGGCAAATATCCCAGTACAGAGGCAATTAGGCTACATTTGTCCCGATGCCTAAAATTGAAAACTCGGTCCCATGGTCAATTTGACCTCTCTTGAAAAATTACTCGTAACTCTGTCAAAAATTATCGGATTTGGACGCATAATGTTTCATTTTGAAGTGGAAAGGCGTATCTTTCAAACCATACCTATATTATTTATGTTGGTTTAAAGGGAACATACAACATTTGCAAACATCACAAAACGATATGATCAAATTATCACGAAATACCTAACTGGATTGTTAGGGAGAGACAGTCTAAAGCATCCTGTAAAATCGTGGCTGCTGGTGTGTTGACATTTTCAAGAAAAATGTTATTTTTCCAACGCTGGTCGGCTGACCAGCGTTGGAGAAAACTGGCTTTCTTTCAAAAACTGCTCCTAATTTTCCTAATTAGTTATTCCGCATTTTATTTTCAAGTGATTACACACCTGTGAAGGGGTACAAGCCTTTTAGACTGATTCTCTGACCTTACAATACCCGGAAGTCTATAAATTGCTCCGATTCATCTTAAGTGGGGTCAGGGAACCAGACTACAAGAAAATGATTTGTTTTCTTGGTTTTTCCAGCATCTACAAGCCCAAAACGTGGAACGAGTCATTTTAACAACTTTTGCTATAACATACTGATCCTCCAAATTCATTTATTTCTGAAAATTGCAGCAAAAGTAAATGTTGTACATTCCCTTTAATATTCTATGTCATGTATGTCTGGCTTTCCATTATATGTGACAGGCTCCACAAAAAAGGGTATTATGTTGCAAAAAAGAGTGAAATTGAGTTATATACATGGTTGGAAAGCCCACAATGTAAAGCTTTCATTTTGTATATAATAGAGCTCCATAGCCCCTCCCGTTCTGGAGACATGACGTATTTGCATATTAATTACTTCCTTGGAGTTTGAATTACACAGCTGAGAAAACAGGCTTTGAAATAGCTGGCTTTGTTGTAGAACAACAGAACGATGCATACAAAATGGTTGTTTTTTTTCCACTTTGTTCATCAAAATCAACATTTCTGTAAATGAAACCTGAAACTCTAGGTGTTATAAAAAGAAGTCATTCATGACAAAAATAAAAATCATATTTTGACAAAATTTTCACCCTCTCAATGTTGAGCGGGCCATTACACAATAATGCACAGCGCGGCTTAAAGAGGTTGTGGAATGCTCGAAGACATTTCCGTCATTTTTCGGGTATATGTACCGGTAGCCTAAGGTGTGATGAAATAAAAACGACTATTGTTTCTGTCATAAAATGAGTACAAAAGGTACTTTTGAGAGCTGTTTTTCAAGTCCTGTCATGCCTGTTTCGACCCGAACGTGCAATTTGTGTAAAAGTCGTCGTTGCGGGCAGCAAACAAAACACAGTAAATCGTGACATAATAAACAGGACTCCCGATGCAGAGTAGCATAAACGAGTCCTGTTTATTACGTCACGATTTACTGTGTTTTGTTTGCTGCCCGCAATGACGACTTTTACACAAATTGCACGTTCGGGTCGAAACAGGACCTGAAAAATAGCTCTCAAAAGTAACCTTTGTACTCATTTCATGACAGAAACAATAGTCGTTTTTATTTCATCACACCTTAGGCTACATATACCCAAAAAATGACGGAAATGTCTTCGAGCATTCCACAACCTCTTTAATACTTTTTTGTGGAGCCAGTCACATTTTGTTTGCATGTTCTTTATACAACACTGTTTATTTGTTTAGAATCTGCCACTTACTGCGAATTCGGAAGACAAGATGTAGGCATTGGTGAAGATAGGAGACAACGACGTGTACAGCACAATGAACACGCAGCTCACGCCAAGTTTCTGGAATGCCGGCTTGACGCTATCGGGCGGCAGCCCCCGGTCGTTGTCCGTTAATTTGCCCGCCGTGAAATCCAGGTAGGTCCGGAGGGGGAATACGGGCGGGGAGAAACAGCCGCCGAGGAAGTAGGCGTAACTACTGAACTCCAGGAGTGAGGGCGCTGTTTTGAGACGCAACTCCTTCTGTTCTTGACTCAGTTTCTCCTGCAAGGATTGTTTTAATGCAGTCCTTGAATTGTACAAATCACAGTCAAATCACAAGTCAATCACAAATCAACCACAGGTTATCACAAGTCAAACCTGAGTTGATCACGAGTCAATCTCAAGTCAACCACAGGTCAATCACAAGTCAATCTAAGTCAAATCACAAGTCAATCATAAGTCAATCATTAGTCAATCATGCTTCCAACCACAAAACAATCAAAAGTTAAACACTAGTCAACCACAAGTCAATCACAAGTCAATCACAAGTCAATCACAAGTCAATCATAAGTCAATCATTCGTCAATCATTAGTCAATCATGCTTCCAACCACAAGTCCATCACAAGTTAAACACTAGTCAACCACACATGCCACAAGTCAATCACAAGTCCATCACAAGTCCATCACAAGTCCATCACAAGTCAATCACAAGTCAATCACAAGTCAATCACAAGTCAATCACAAGTCAATCACAAGTCAACCACAAGTTAAACACTAGTCAACCACAAGTCAATCACAAGTCAGTCACAAGTCAGTCACAAGTCAGTCACAAGTCAACCACAAGTCAATCACAAGTCAATCACAAGTCAATCACAAGTCAATCCCAAGTCAATCACAAGTCAAATCACAAGTCAATCACAAGTCAATCACAAGTCAATCACAAGGCAATCACAAGGCAAATCGCAAGTCAAATTTCACATCAAATTCAAGAAACGAGGGATGAACAATGAACAACTACTTCTAAATAGCATGCCGCTTACAATCCATCATTTGCAGCTATCCAAAAAGTAACTGACATAATTGTTGTTGAAAAGCATATATAGGCCTAAAAGATAGAAATGGGACTAAACTCCCTGTGAAATTATTCTTTCTGGCAAGCTGTCATTTTGAAGAAATCAGTAAACAAGGCCATTCCAACGATGCCTCTAAAGACACTTTCTTGGAAATTTCCATTAGTAGTTCGTTTTTAATTCGGCGAAGCGTACGCAAGCGCGTGGTTGCTATAATAATTCGTCGGTTCGGTGCACTACATCACGTAGCTGCAAGGGGCTCAGTGAGAATGTGTCTCGGACGTTGAATTCAGGCCCAATTCAAAACCTGACTCAGCAACTTTTGATTTGAAATCGAGATCCTGGAATATTGTTTTCTCAGAATATACAGCTGAAGCTGAGCTGAAACTTTATCAGGTTGTTTAGCACCCTTCTTTGGATTTTGAGCAGTTTTGTTGAGCTCAAACGAAAATAATGCACGAGTTACAAATGATGGACGCTACCTTTCAGACTACATGATCTGTGATTGACTTATGATGAAGTAGTGAGGAATTCACTACAGATACTCTACTACGAGCAGGAGAAATACGTGTACAACTCAGATATCAAAATATTGTCTCTTTAATTTTGGGGCATTTATTTTCATTTTGCATCTAATAAATAGAATTGAGTCTTAAAAATGTTCGAGTGTTCAAAGACTTGAATTTTCAACACAGCCGTTCTGTTGCCAAACAAAGAAAAACTGTTTAAAGATATAGTCCATCATTTGTAATTTGTGCATTTTGTTCGTTTGAAGCAACAAAAGTGCTCAAAGTCTAATGAAGGATACTGAACAACTAACCTGATGAAGTTTCAGCTCAGCTTCAGCTGTATATTCCGAGAAAAACAGCATTCTAGGATCTCAATTTCAAATCAAAAGTTGCTGAATCATGTTTTGAATTGTTTTGAATTGCAGCTATACGCGATGTCGCGCACTGATCCGACGAATTATAGCAACCGCGCGTGCCTGTGCGTCGTGCCAACGCTTGCGCGCGCTGCGCGTGCCGAATAACAAAACGAACTACTAATTTAAATTTTCCTACGGTGCTTCTTAAGAATCACCGTTGGAAAGGCCTTCTATCGTTGATTACTTCAAAATGATAGCTTGCCAGAAAGATTAATTTCACAGGCAGTTTAGTCCACTTACTATCTTTCAACCAAGTTTGTTTTTCAACAATAATTACGCCAGTTTCTTTTTCGGATGGCTGCAAATGATGGACTATAGCTTTAACTGCAAATGGCTTACAGCTTAGCTCAAGCATTGGCCAAGCCCCAAAACATTAATTGTTGCCAACGGCTGCGGCTACTCACTGTAGCATTCCAACTGCAAAATTTTAAAACCGTAGCCAAAAAAACACTAAATTCCGACTCAGTCCTTTACCTCCTTCCTCTGGCCGTCGTAAAGGTCAAAGGCCGTCCCGATCATTTTGAAGATCAGGATGCAGTGAGGCGTGGTCCAGATCAGATCGTAGCCGTCAGTGGAAAACAGGGCGTAGGCGGTCAAAAGATACCCCTGGAGACAAAACGTGAAAAGTGCAAATATGAGTACAATTCTGAAGAATCCTACGAACAATTACCCTCAAACAGCGACAAAAAAAGTGATGTTTTTGTGCACCTGGCACCCATGCTAAGATACCACCTGTTTGCATAACAGTGATGTGGAAACCTGAACCGAAACCGAAACCGACTTTGAGTCGGTTTTGCGTTTCCGTTGGGTTGGCTCGGGTCGGTTAAGCCGTTTTGGAAAAACCCGAAATAACCCGAAATAACCCGAAATAAACCGGAAACAAGGTGGTTCTCGAACCACGCAACTCGCCTGTTTTCTTTTCCATTTTTTTTGATAGATGACCTTTGACCTTGTTTGTGACCTTTGACCTTGGTTTGTGACCTTTGTCGCATCTATGACCCAAAGTTTGGTGCCAATTGGACTTCAACTGAAGGGAGAGTGACTTTGTTTCTGCATTCAATAGGGGACGTTGAACAATAGAGGACAATAGGGTCTCAAAATCCCAAGAGGTCCCCAATTGGATTCGTGCACAAAACATATGGGAGGTCTTCCCGACAAGTTAGAGTACAAACAAAAAGGGTCCGCTCATAAGTCCGAAGCCTCGTAAGTCAGAAGCCTCATAAGTCCGAAGCCTTGTAAGTCAGAAGCCTCATAAGTCAGAAGCCTCATAAGTCTGAAGCCTCGTAAGTCAGAAGCCTCATAAGTCCGAAGCCTCGTAAGTCAGAAGCCTCATAGGTCCGACGCCTCATAAGTCCGACGCCTCATAGGTCTGATGCCTCATAGGTCTGACGCCTCATAGCTCTGTCGCCTCGTAAATCCGACTAAATAGACGACTTGTTTTTTCCGACGTCAGACTTATGAGGCGTCAGACTTATGAGGCGTCGGACCTTTGAGGCAGAATAAATCAATTGTATGTCTCATAAGTCCGACGCCTCATAAGTCCGAAATTTATGAGGCGTCGGACCTATGAGGCGTCGGACTTATGATACGGTGTAGCGTGAATTTACGTTTCTATGAAATTCGGACTCATTGGTAATACCGCGCATGCGTAAGTATGGTAATTAGGAAAGTGACCGGTCACGTGAGAGGGATTAACCAATAATAGGGAGAAGGGGTCCGATTTTCATAGGAGTCGGATTTTCATGTGACAACGGCCCCAAACAAAAGAGGGACCCCGATTGCAGGCAAATACACACTTGGGTGGGAGTGTGGAGTTGGGGTGGGAAGAGGGGAATAACTCAACAGAACTCCTGGTACCAACGGTGGTAACACTACTCACCATGTTGAATATGAATGACAAAGCGACCATCAGCTGGGTACCGCCCATCGTGACCAGCAGGGCATAGTTGACCACAATGGAGATTGCTGAATGGATGACATCGTATCCTGAATAACATGAATATATATATATGTAAATTACATGAATATACGAATAAATTAAGAGCAGACCAGCAAGGGTGCACCAGTGCAAGATAGATGGTAACGTGTGAGTACAGCGTGCATGTGAGAAAACAAATGTGAAAAACGGATATGAAATATTTCACATTCCAGTGAGGCACGACTTGCATGACTTGGGCATTCCTTAAATTAATGTAGGATGAAAACAGCAACGGATGAGATGCCGGTAGTCAATGCATATATTCCTAGTTGTGCCAAATCAAATTGTGTGTTTACGGTAACGCTCTAAAATAATCCAGGTACTGATAGGTAATGATGTGCAACGGGTCGGGTTGACCAGGCCAAACCGACCCGAAACATTAGAGATATAAACCGAATCTGAACAGAAACCGATCTTAACTCACTCAAGCTGACCCGACCCGACCCGACCCGACAAAAAATAAGGTAAAGCCAAATTGTGTGTTTACGGTGACGCTCTAAAATTATCCAGGTACTGATAGATAATGATGTGCACCGGTTCGGTTGACCAAGTCAAACCGACCCGAAACATTAGAGATATAAACCAAATCCGAACCGAAACCGATCTTAACTCACTCAAGCCGACCCGAACCCGACCCGACAAAAAATAAGGTAAAGCCGAGCCAAAAAAAAAAAACCCAAAAAAACGAATACCTGGCTTCCGCTTGGACAAAGTGATCAATTTTTCGTGCCTACCCTCACCCACGTGACATGAATTCTTTTGCAAAACAATCGTCTCTCTCTCTGTCATACTCAGTGGGTTGATCGAGAGTAACTCCGCTTATTAATCAAACGCATGGTCACTACGCGGTATGAAAACTGTTACAATCTATTTCACTGTCAGTCCCGATCCGACTGGAGAAATTAACACCGTGGGAACTTGATAGTGCGCTTGGTGGCCACACCACACAATGGGCTGCCGTCACAGTGACTGTCTATTATTATATTGCATCACCTGAATTTCTCAACTGTTTATTCAGTTTATTTCGATTTATTTCGGTTTTTCAAAAGATGGCTAAACCGACCCGACCCGACCCAACTGAAAAGATGGACAAACTGACTTAACCCGACCCGAAGTCGGTTTCGGGTCGGGTCGGTTTCAGTTTCGGGTCGGGTCGGTTTCAGTTTCGGATCGGGTCGGTTTCAGTTTCGGATCGGGTCGGTTTCAGTTTTGGGTCGGGTCGGTTTCAGTTTTGGGTCGGGTCAGTTTCAGTTTCGGGTCGGGTCGGTTTCAGTTTCGGGTCGGGTTTGCACATCATTACTGGTAGGTACCGCTACAATGTTGGTGGGAAATATGTGCATATAGTTTGGGGACTTAGTCCAGAAGGCCTGGCGTGACTAAATATTGATGGAGTACATGTACGATGGACTTGGGCCTAAATAATGGCCTGAAGCAGTGCTAGGGCTATCCGATATGTCTAGCTTCCTGTACAGCTATTGAGATACAAACCGTACATGTAGCATGTCCATAAATGTCAACCAGTGCGTCAGTGGTGGATTTCATTCTGTCATGTACAGTTTTGTATTGGACACACAGTGATTGATGGATTTCAATGGAAGTGGTCCAGTTCCTAGTAAAAGACGGAACTGCAAAGAGGGAATTTCAACATTTTAAAATTCTCAGCAATAACAAGTTTTGAGGTTGACAATTTAAAGCTATAATCCATCATTTGCAGCCATCCGAAAAAGTAACTGGCGTATTATTGTTGAAAAACATACTTGGTTGAAAGATAGTAAGTGGACTAAACTCCCTGTGAAATTAATCTTTCTGACAAGCTATCATTTTGAAGTAATCAACGAAAGAAGGGCTTTCCAACGGTGCGTCTTAAGACGCACCGAAGGAAAATTTAAATTAGTAGTTCGTTTTGTTATTCGGCGCAGCGCGCGCAAGCATTGGCACGACGCTCACGCGTGCGCGGTTGCTATAATTCGTCGGATCAGTGCGCGACATCGCGTATAGCTGCAATTCAAAGCAATTCAAAACATTATTCAGCATCTTTTGATTTGAAATTGAGATCCTAGAATGCTGTTTTTCTCGGAATATACCGGTACAGCTGAAGCTGAACTGAAACTTCATCAGGTTAGTTGTTCAGTATCCTTCATTAGATTTTGAACACTTTTGTTGCTTCAAACGGACAAAATGCACAAATTACAAATGATGGACTATATCTTTGAGCGCAAAAAATACAGGTACCTATACAGGTCAGGTTAGCATAAACACACATTTGTTTTTGGCCTCACTTAAATAAGGTGCAGTTTATAGTGCGTAACGAATGATTTCATGAATAATTTAGCATTACCAGCAGAAATACTTGATCAGCATGGAGGAGGTAGAATGAATGGCAGCACACAACACATGCATACGAGTATGTGAAAAGTTAACGAGATCCCACGATCACCTGATGGGAAAAATAGATCACTCTAAGGGTTAAGTGTCAATGCAAACAGATTAAAACCCACAGCAAAGCAATACCCTATAGACACAATGAGTTAATAATACAGGGTGAGTGAAAAAAATGAAACCCAAATATCGGGACTATTGTTTTAGTGAAGTTCTGCATGTAGCACTTTGAAAATATAGGATATGAAAGCCCAATTAATAAGCTTTCTTGTAGTACAAGAATCATTCAAATCACTTATGCACTTTTTAAGTTATGGAATTTTAAACGCAACCACTGTTTTAAAGTTCTGTCCACAGATCACAAAAAAGGTGTGCGTTCTTTCAGCAAAATGAAAACAATTCACACACATCCCTATGTGATTTGTTTTCGTTTGCTGAAAGAACACTGAACTTTTTTGTGATCCGTGGACAGAACCTTAAAACGGTGGTTGTGTTTAAAATTCCGTAACTTGAAAAGTGATTTGAATGATTCTTATACTAACAGAAAGCCTATGAATTGGGCTTTTGCATCCTAGATTTTGAAAGTGCTACTTGTAGAACTTCACTAAAACAATGGTCACGACATTTCGGTTTCGTTTTTTTTTACTCACCCTGTATATACAATGAGTTAATAATATTTCAAGGAGAGACAATTAAGTATAAGATTAACGGATCAGAGAATGGTTGTTAGCAAGGGGAAAAGGCAGCTCAGTTAAAGATACATGTAGAGTAGATCATTTGCAGCTATCCAAAAAGTAACTGACCAAATTATTGTTAAAAAGCTTACACGGTTTAAAGATAGAAGTGACACTAAACTACATGTACCTGTAAAAATATATTCCTTTATGTGAACACAAATAATTTTAAAACTGTTTTAACTCTAACTCCCTAGGCCTTTTCGCAAGGATGTAGCCTCAATCCTGCAAAATGCTCTAATTGGCCTCATGAAAAAATAGCATAGCCTCAATCTTGCAAATTCCTCCATTATTTCTTGAATATGGTCCATATTTCTTGAGGGATGACCACTGCCTGAATCCTGCAAAATCCACGACAGTGAGTGTCAATCATGTTGAGGCTTGGCCAGTGACATCCTGGAGCAGTACGGAGGATTTCAAGCATAATCCAGGCCTATATTTGTTTATGCATGGCTGAGCAAAAACAACACAAGGTCCGGCCCAAGACCTTGACAAAGTGCATCCTACGAAATCAGTAACGCACTTTTGCCATGTAACCTCAATCCTCCAAATTCCTCTACTTTGGCAAAGAGGATTTTGAAGGATTCAGGGCGGTTGGGGTTAAATATCAAACCAATACTCGCCAGGGATAAAGTTCAGATTCCAAGCTTTGAAATGGTATCAGTACGTGTTTCCGCGCCGACGCTTAAAGGTAGAGTCCATCATTTGCAGCCATCCGAAAAGTAACTGGCGTAATCATTGTTGAAAAACAAACTTGGTTGAAAGATAGTAAGGGAACTAAACTCCCTGTGAAATTATTCTTTCTGGGAAGCTGTCATTTTGAAGTAATCAACGAAAGAAGGCATTTCCAACGGTGATTCTTAAGAAGCACCGTAGGAAAATTTAAATTAGTAGTTCGTTTTGTTATTCAGCGCAGCGCGCACAAGTATTGGAACGATGCACACGCGCGCGCGGTTGTTATAATTCGTCGGATCAGTGCGCGACGTCGCGTATAGCTGCAATTCAAAACATGATTCGGTAACTTTTGATTTGAAATTGAGATCTTAGAATGCTGTTTTTCTCGGAATGTACAGCTGAAGCTTAGCTGAAACTTTATCAGGTTAGTTGCTTAGTATCCTTCATTGGATTTTGAACTCTTTTGTTGCTTCAAACGAACAAAATGCACAAATTACAAATGATGGACTGTAGCTTTAAGCCTCGCAAACAAAAGTTGCGGTATTTTGGGACGCGCTGGATATACATGTATGCCATAAAGCCAGGGTTCACACCCCAAGTCGCGATGCTGGTAACATTAGCAATGCTGCAAACCGGGAAATAGCTCAGTTGGTAGAGCACCGGAATGACAATCCGGAGGTCCTTGGTTCAGACCCCGCTCCAGTCAATTTCTTTGGTCACTTACATGTATTAGGGCTGTCCATACAGGGTGAGACCAAAAAAATAAAACCCAAATGTCGGGACTATTGTTTGTAGTGAAGTTCTGCATGTAGCACTTTCAAAATCTAGGATATAAAAGCCCAATTCATAAAAATTTCTTTTAGTAGTACAAGAATCATTCAAATCACTCAAGTACTTTTCAAGTTATGGAATTTTAAACACAACCACTGTTTTAAAGTTCTGTCCACGAATCACACAAAAGGTGTGCGTTCTTTCAGCAAAACGAAAACAATTAAACACATCCCTATGTGATTTGTTTTTGTTTTGCTGAAAGAACACTTACCGTTTTTTGATCCGTGGACAGAACTTTAAAATAGAGGTTGTGTATAAAAAGTCTGTAACTTGAAAAGTACATGAGTGATTTGAATGATTCTTGTACTAACAGAAAGCTTATGAATTGGGCTTTTATATCCTAGATTTTGAAAGTGCTACATTTAGAACTTCACTAAAACAATGGTCCCGACATTTGGGTTTCGCTTTTTTTACTCACCCTGTATTCAAATAATTTAGCATTCGATTAATTCAAAACTCCGTTTGACTGAATCTTCCAAACTCGCTGATCAAGTTTTACACACGCCAGCTGCAGCTGCCTTCCTCGCTGGTCAAAAAGTTGCATACGAAGCGCGACGGTTAAAATTTGGCGATGGATACTATGGACCGCAAGAGTGTTCTTTTGTTGTTTTTGCTCAGCCATGCATAAATATAGGCCTGGATTATGCTTGAAATCCCCCGTACTGCTCCAGGATGTCACTGGCCAAGCCTCAACTTATTGACAGGTCACTGCCGCAGGTTTTTGCAGGATTCAGGCAGTGGTCACCCCTTTACGGACCATATTCAAGAAATAATGGAGGAATTTGCAAGAATGAGGCTACATGCTATTTTTCCGTGAGGCCAATTGGAGGATTTTGCAGAATTGTGGAGCTGCTTAGGTCCATTTTTGGCCCAAATCGTGCACTTTGTGGTAAAAGCATGAAATTTGGCAGGTGGGGTCCCAATGGGCTAGAATTCATTTTAAGATCGGGACCCATCCTGGATCTTGCCCATTTTGGGGGCGGAGCTTGATTTTTTTTAAAAGGGGGTGCAAACAATACAAACTCATGAAAACTGTATTTAACATCCATTTTCCTTGTTTTTCTATGGTTTGAAATAAACTTAAACATAAAATATAACATTCTAGCTTTCGAACACCAGTTAATTTCCACCCATTTTGTGGGCGTGGCCTAAATGTACAAAAGAGGCGGTATATATTAGCAGTTTGGTTCTAATATAGAAAACATTATTCGGTTTGGTAGTAAAATCCTGAAAATTGGCAGGTCTAGTTAAAATGGGCTGAAAATAATTTTAAGAGGTGAACACATCTTGGATCTTGCACAATTTTGGGGGGCGGAGCTTGATTTTTCAAAAAGGGGAGTGCAAAAAATTAAAAACTCAGAAAAACTGTATTTAACATCCATTTTCCTTTGTTCTTCATGCTTGAAATAAACTTAGACATGAGAAATAACTTTATGAGAAATAACACGTTAAAATTGTGCAGCAGCAGGATTCCAGTCGAACCAGTGAGTTTGGTGGTTTGAGACATCATCTTACATTGAAAGACATCATCTTACATTGCCGACGCGCATGGCTATGGCGACGCGCGCGCATACCAAAAACCAGAGCCTTTTTTGGCCTAATAATCGTTTTCTTCGTTTTGTATGAATAAAAAGGAGTAAATGCTACAGATTTCAAATATGCACTTGTCATTTACAAGGCTGGGTTAGGGCAACCTTGAAATTATAAAGCAAAATAATTCTGCGCAAAAACTACTGCATTTATTAAAGTTCATAAAGTACCAATGATGCCATATGTTTGTATGAATAAAGCATGGCATTTGCTTTTTCTACCACTTTCGAAGCATTTACTCGCATCAGTATGAATGAAAATTAAGCAAACACTTTTACTAAAAACCATTTGCTCTTGAGTAAATGGCCTTCAAAATGTAAAGCTTTACATGTTTGTAAGTTTGCAGAAAATAAAACTATCATAACCGAAACGGAAAGCGGCACCGGGGAGGGTCACGTGCTGGAGGACAGATACAAAAAAAGCGCATCAAACGCGACGAACGCAATGCCGTTTACGTGCACAATGCGCTGTGCATCGGCACCCATGGTCTACATGTGGATTGGGTTTTCAGTCCCTACCTGATTCTGTGGGTTTTCCCCAGACTATTTTTCTGGGGTTTTCCTCCCACCTCTAAAACTGTAATTTCTTCTCATTGTCTTTTCTCAACGTTTTTTTTTCGGGATTTGCGAGCTACAGTGCCTGGGGCATGCACATTTGAGGATCCTTGGTTTCATTACCAGAAAAAAAATATTTATCGTTTACTTCGTTTCGTATGAATATAAAGGAGTAAATGCTTCAGAATTCAAATATGCACTTGTCATTTACAAGGCTGGGTTGGGGCAACCTTGAAATTATAAAGTAAAATACTTCTGCGCAAAAATTACTGCATTTATTAAAGTTCATAAAGTACAAATGATACCATGTTCGTATGAATAAAACATGGCATTTGCTTTTGCTACCATTTTGAAGCATTTACTCGCATCTGTATGAATGAAAATTAAGCAAACACTTTTACTAAAAACCGTTTGCTAAATTCTGAAAATAATTACTTTTACCTTTAAGCTTTTGCTACACTATAAGCGTATACTTCGTTTCTTATGAATAAAAAGGAGTAAATGCTACAAATTTTAAATATTTACTTGTCATATTTCAAGGTTGGGTTGGGGCTACCTTGAAAATATAAAAGCACATAATTATGCGCAAAAATTACTGCATTTATTAATGTTAATCGCGAAAAAGTACAAATAATACCATACGGTAGTTCGTATGAATAAAAACTGGCATTTGCATTACTCCCATCTGTACGTTTCGTATGAATATTAAGGAGTAAATGCTTCAGATTTCAAATATGCACTTGTCATTCACAAGGCTGGGTTGGGGCAACCTTGAAATCATAAAGCAAATAATTCTGCGCAAAAGCTACAGCATTTATTATGTGAATCGCGAAAAATTAATATTAACAAAGTTCATAAAGTACAAATGATACCATGTTCGTATGAAAAAAACATGGCATTTGCTTTTACTGGTACTTCCAATTTTGAAGCATTTACTCACATCTGTATGAATGAAAATTAAGCAAACACGTTCGTGTAGGTTTTATATGAATTAATCCCTAAACCCTATGATCTCAGAATAAATACAAGATTTCTATTGTTTTAGCCACTGTGACCTTGACCCTTGACCTTTCGACCCCCAATGCGATAGGCCTATGACCAAGAACGATCCACAAACCAAATTTGAAGTTCACATGTAAAGTATTTCTCAAGTTATCGCGCTGACAAAATTTCTTTTGTTTTAGCCACTGTGACCTTGACCCTTGACCTTTTGGCCCCAAATGCAAAAGGCTTCTTAGGATTGCCAAGGACAATCTACAAACCAAATTTGAAGTTCATATGTAAAGTATATCTCAAGTTATCACGCTGACAAAATTTCTTTTGTTGTAGCCAGTGTGACATTGACCCTTGACCTTTCGGTCCCAAATGCAATAGGCTTCTTAGGATAATACCAAGAACAATCCACGAACCAAATTTGAAGTTCATATGTTTAAGTATTTCTCAAGTTATCGCGCTGACAAGATTTGTCCGGACACACACACACACCCAGGTTTACGTTACATACCTTGTGTGGACATTCCTTTGTTTTCGTGTAGTTAAGAAAACTCGGTACAAAAAATAACTTTACTTAAACTGTGAAAACTCTTTCAACCCAATTTTTTTTTCTATGATTCCCTAAAACCATTCATCCAAATTTTACCAAACTTACCCTTAGATATTACATAGAAAAACGTACTGACTTTGTGAGGTTTTAGGATCGTGACGTCAGCAAACTGGACATTGCTAACGCATTATTTAAGAAGTTACATAATTTCTCGAAAAAAACAACATTATTCCCTCCTTTTCAGTCAGTAACACATTACTCCCCCAAGTCCCAACATCCATCTAATATAAATCCAACAGTACACACTGCAAGGAATGGACGCAGGCGCGGTTCTACGGGGGGGGGGGGGGGGGGGGGGGGGGGGGGGGGGGGGGGGGGGGGGGAGGGGGCGGGGGGGGGGGGGCTGTAGCTAGACAAATTTTGTCTAGCCCCCTCAAAATAAATTCCTTTAAAAAAAAATTGCATTTATAGCATAAAGAAGGATTGTGATGTACATGCGAACGGTCTCCCCCTAAAGAAGAAATAGCAGTGACAAGGGTGCATTAGTTAATATAGTGTGAATGATTATAGGATTTTATTGGCGCTCCCCATTGAAAATATGGCATGAACCCCCCTCCCCCCCCCCCCCCCCCCCCCCCTCCCCACCTATTGATTTTCGGAGGCCTAAGTGTCTGGAAAAAATAACCGGTCAACATTTCAGCACGCCTCCCTGAAAAAATTCTGGATCCACCGTGCTAGTCCCCCAAAATATTGGTTCTAGAACCGCGCCTGAATGGACGTATATTCTGTGCACATTTTCATGTTTATATGCCTATATATATATATATATATATATATTAAACATATTAGAAGAGCACTTTCAAGAAATCCTTCATTGGGCTGCCCCTAATTCCCCTCCCTCTCCTTGTGATCCCCATAGTTTTTATAATACATGCACAATTAGGAAATGCCGCCATTGTAAGTATACAGGGTGCGTGAACAAAAAATGAAACCCAAATGGCGGGACAATTTCTTAATAACGTTTTGCATGTAGTACTTTCAAAATCTAGGATATGAAAGCCGATTCATAAGCTTTCTTTAGTACAAGAATCATTCAAATCACTCATATATGTACTTTTCAAGTTACGGAATTTTAAACATAACCACTGTTTTAAAGTTCTGTCCACGTATCACAAAAAATGGTGTGTGTTCTTTCAGCAAAACGAAAACAAATCCAGCGCATCCCCCTATATGTGAATTGTTTTCGTTTTGCTGACAGAACTTTTAAGACGGCGTTTGTGTTTAAAATTCTGTAACTTGCAAAGTACATAAGTGATTTGAATGACTCTTGTACTAAAACAAAGCTTATAAATTGGGCTTTCATATCTTGATTTTGATAGTGCTACATGCAGAACTTCATTAAACAAATTTGTCCTGCCATTTGGGTTTCCTTTTTTGACTCACCCTGTGTAAGTTACTTGTAGACAATCATAACAATTTAGATATGATTTTTTTTTATAGCCGCCTACTTTAAAATGTAGCTCCACCCCTAAAGGGCAACAATTAGTCTTGCAACCGTTTAAACTTATCTTTACAGTGTATGGTAAACATAGTTAACCGATAGAAAAGTTGTGTTTTTACCAGCAAAAATGATGATTTTCCCTCGTTTGAATCAAGCTGCTCTAATGTACCGCCTCTTTACAAAGTGAATGTAAAATACAGTTTTCTGAGTTTTCTTTTTTTGCACTCCCCTTTTTGAAAAATCAAGCTCCGCCCCCCAAATGGGCAAGATCCAAGATGCGTTCACCTCTAAAAATTATGTTCGCCCATTTCAATTGGACATGCCAATTTTCAGAATTTTACCACCAAACTGAATGATGTTTTCCATATTAGAACCAAACTGCTAATATATACCGCCTCTTTTACCATTTAGACCACGCCCACAAAATGGGTGGAAAATGAACAGGTGTTAGAATGCTAGAATGTTATATTTCATGTTTAAGTTTATTTCAAAGCGTAAAAAAACAAGGAAATTTGATGTTAAATACAGTTTTCATGAGTTTGTATTGTTTGCACCCCTTTTTTGAAAAATCAAGCTCCGCCCCCAAAATGGGCAAGATCCAGGATGGGTCCCGATCTTAAAATGATTTTTAGCCCATTTTGACCCCACATGCCAAATTTCATGCTTTTACCACAAAGTGCACGATGTTTCGCTTAGCAGCTCCACTATACATCCTACGGTAGCAAAAAGGCCAAGGGAGTTAGGGTTAATATTCAAACTAGCAAAAACCTATTCTAAAATTCGGTTGATTATCCAATATTTGGGTATACTGGGACAGCCCTACACCTTAGAGGTTTCAGTAAACATTTTGGAATGTAATTCAGTCAGTTTCTCACCGAAGTTGGCAAACATGAGAAGTAGGCCCCAGAAGATGAAGTAGGCATGCTTGACTGATGGGGACTGCCCGTGCAAATAGGTCCGAGAAATATACGTCAGTGGATAACCTAACAAAAAATAATACAGACAAAGAAAGTAGTATACATACAAATATTTGTTTGAGGGTGGATAGTTGATATTATATTTAACTGACATACAGATCCTTGTCATTTGATTGGTGGAACT
This sequence comes from Patiria miniata, assembly GCF_015706575.1. Lineage (NCBI taxonomy): Eukaryota > Metazoa > Echinodermata > Asteroidea > Valvatida > Asterinidae > Patiria > Patiria miniata. Next base: position 19,312,673 of record NW_024037051.1, read on the forward strand.
CACATCACGTGACATTCGTTATTGCTCCCATTCACGCCGGGGCTCAAAAGGTCCCATTTGATCATGGATTGGTGGAACTCACATCACGTGACATTCGTTATTGCTCCCATTCACGCCAGGGCTCAAAAGGTCCCATTTGATCATGGATCTTGTTCCATGACGTGGTACCGGTATTTGCGTGCAAATGCATGCTGGTGTGCGCGTTGAGCGTTTCGCGTACCGCGCATTGTTCCAAAGAGCCAGTGCTACAGAGTTGGGTTAAAACATTTTCATGAAGGGGTGGTTTGGAAGAGAGAAATACATTTTCCACCAATTTTGTATTGAACTGAAAGTTCAATCAACTGACAAGGCTATGACACTGATCAATATAATTATAAAACAAATATTGAGCGGCTTTAAACATGTTAAATTGTGAAATGGGAGGAATATTATCGCTCGGTAAAATCTGGAATTTGCGCGATGTATGTGGGTACCACACCGCTTTCAAGCACCGGTAGTAGGTTTAATTTTCGTCTGGTGCGTTGTCGTGAAAAGCAGTCGTGGAAAGCTAGACAACGCACCAGACGAAAATTGAACCCACTAGCGGAGCTTGAAAGCGGTGTGGTACCCACATACATCGTGCAAATTTTTTTCGATAATCATCACGTGATGCATTCATTTGCATAATTAAGTAAACAAGATGGACGACAGCCATTGGAACTGGACGGTTTTTATGGACAATCCGCCAAAATCGTCAACAATTTTCACATTTTTTTTTTTTGGGAGGGGGGGGGGAACTGGAGTTACCCAGCCCCGAGTTTTATCATTGGGTTGTCCTAAATGACAACCCAATGATAAAACTCAGGGCTGGGTAACTCTAGCCCCATAAATGTGGCCTATTTACTGGACTGCCTCCGTAAACATAGGCCACACATCCACATGTACAAAAATCGTGTCGACGGAGCCAAATTTTGATTTTCACATTTAGGCTTAGTTTGTAGGTTTTTTTTGCTTTAGAAGCATACTCACCCTCTTTACAGGCTAATCAGAAAGTGCTGCCTTTTTCAGATGTCTAATTTTTGTGAAATTTCATGTTGAAATTTTGATACGCAAACGTGTAAAAATGAATCTGGAAATTTCACGAAAAATATACATCTGAAAAAGGCAGCACTTTCTGATTAGCCTGTAAAGAGGGTGAGTATGCTTCTAAAGCAAAAAAACCTACAAACTAAGCCTAAATGTGAAAATCAAAATTTGGCTCCGTCGACACGATTTTTGTACATGTGGATGTGTGGCCTATGTTTACGGAGGCAGTCCAGTAAATAGGCCACATTTATGGGGCTAGGGTAACTCCAGCTAGGGGGGGGGTTCAAGTCGATCATTAGGATTAGCTTTGTGAATGACTGCTGAATGGTGTGAGGTATGTCCATGGAATCTGGGGTGGGATTATAAAGGTGAAAATGGATCATTTTTGTAGAGGCCCTTTTTTTAGGGTCTCTTGCTACCACACTCTAACGAATAGGTTATGTCTCCAGCGCTACATGTGAATGAATGTGAGCCTGAAGTGTCAGCTGGTGGAGTTACTCAATTCTCAAGGCAGCTATGCACTTACATGCAAATATCGTCAGCAGGTATAAATACGCCGGTGAATCCAGCACTCCAAGCAAACTGCTGCTAGAAGCGCCCTCCCCTTGTCCTTCCATCTTTTGTTTCGTTTACAGAGAATTACGAACATGCGAAATCATGTTTTGTCCGGATTTCTGAACCCCGGGCCACTTTCGTAACTTAGTAAAACGCAGTGCAATACATGAAGGGCGCCCTCTTGTTCCAAAAACTGGATAGCTGGGCTGGCCTCGACTCGAGCGCGCGCGCTGGCGCTCGCTTTTATTTTATGATCTCAAAAAGGGCCAGTTCAAGAAAATTCTCATATCAATATAAAAGTCATTCACTTTCGAATATATATGAGCCATCGAACGAAATCATCCACGGACGTTAAAATGATCTAATTAATTTGAACTTCGAATTATTTGACCCGGCGCAAAAATGAAAACCTTATTTTCTTGCAGAGATTTTGCCGCAAAACCATCATGCTCACAATCGGAAAGGGTAGTGTTTTTGTTCAAACAAATTATACAAATACAATAAACACTCGTTGGTAAAAAGTATTTATTTCCGGAGAGCACGGGGCACAATTGTTGATAGTGTTCTTTTATATCTTTAGGTTCATGTCTCTCGTTGTTTTTTGTTTTAGTTTTGTGATTAGGTAGGCTAGACCATTTTGTGCATTGTTTTCATTTGAACTAACACAAGTGTATTGAAACTAAAGATGGTGGCTTAATAACTAAGCTGATCAACTTTTAGCTCTGTGAATGTTGTATATTTTGAGAAAACATTTACAACAAATATAATCATAAACACAATATGCTGGAGTTGGATTTCAATTCGACAGCTGCCGAGTCATATTTGAATTGCGCCCTCTCGTGACACGTCGAGTTTTACAACCAACCGATTCTTTTCAAAACCACTTCTCAAAAGGGTTTATTCCAAATGGTTTTACCGCAAACCTCACTAAATGCCGAAATCAGCATTCGGGACATGTTCATTCAGCCGGCCAGTTGTCACCCATTCACGAATTTGCCCAAGTGCAAACGAACTACAAATTAGAAGGCCTGAGGACGGATGAGCGGAAATTTCTAAAAGTTTGTCACTTGACACATCTTTGGAAGTGACCCTCTTTTGTTGTTTTCTTCAAAATGACAGCATGCCCGAAAGGAATATGTCATTAATATCTTTAAACAAGGTAAGCCTTTTCACAATAATGTCGTCGGTTACGGTTACTGTTTGGATAGCTGCAAATTATCTATTCTACCTTTAAATGAAGTAGATGAGAAAAGTTCATTGAGATAGGTGTTCTCATATATTTCCAGGGCATAAGATTAGGCGCGGCAACACCTTCTTCGAAAAAAGAGGAAAACATCAACAACCAAAACAAATAATAAACACAAAATGAAAAGCAAAACAGAAACAGATTCCCATCGAACACGGTTAGGACGTGTCTTCAATTTAAAGGAAGGGCAGGCTGGTCATAATAAATTTAAGACCACTTTTTATTGTGCCTAGCGCCCTCTCTTGGTATTTCGTTTAATGAAATAAAATTTCAGCGCGCGTGTGTACGTGTGCGTGACGCAAGGTCCACGACTTAAGTTCGTGTGTGCCCATCAAAACTCGCAGACATCGCCTGAATTAAACAAACAGTCAAAGCATGACAGAGAGATGACACTTTTCACTGTTTATGCCGAAAATCGATCCAGCTCATATGGATATAAGAACAAATATGTATCTGTTTAAAATAAAACAAGCACAAAGTTTCAAATGGACGAGGCAAGGGTAAACATTGTCCATTGTGTCAACAGCGCATTGTGTGCGGAGGTGAGAAACATGGGGCGCGTCCCTTTCGCGGGAAAGTGACGAGTACACTTTTGAACGACCGAGAAAATGTGGCTGTTGGCTGCGAAAATAAAACACAAAGTTGACGACCTGATATTTACTTAATTACATCGAGGCGTGCTTTATCGATTTTGATACATCGTGGTTCGATTCATTGTTGCAAGCATTGGGGGTTGGGGCGTCAGTTTGGGTGCGAAAGATAGTTATAAATCTTGCTTGATCTTCAATTGTTGCTTTTCATTACTTATTGTGTTTTAGTCGATTCTGACTCATTATTACGGCAATATGTTGCGTGGCATTAGGTGACAGCTCAAACTTCGAAGTCCACTTTAACTGCACGTGTGGTCTAGCGGTGGAGCATAGGATTCATGATCGTGTTGTTGTGGGTTCGAGCCCCGCCTTGTCCGCGTGTTGTGCCCTTGAGTAAGGCGCTTCACCTCAATTACTCCTCTCAACTCATGTGTTAATGGGTACCGGCATTATTCAATGCTGGGAAGGCAACAGACTCGCTGTGGAGGAGGTGTGGCGATCCCCCCACAGCAGCATATGAGTCTGGCCCAATCGCTAACAAAAGAGAGACGGGCGCTCGGTTCCTGCTAATAAAGGTCTTTCACCCTTTACCTTTCTACTTGAACTGTATAAATCAAAGTGTTTAAATCCAGCTCAGATGCATTGCATGCAGGTGTTATATCCTTTTCCACAATAGATGGTTTTTTCACGAAACGTGGGCTCGTGAAACATTTCTTTTTGTTTAACTTAGTATTTTTTAAACTGAACTTTTTGTTCAATCAGAATATAGCTGAACTTGCACCGCATGAGCAATGATACCGATGGTTGGTCGGCCCATGCTTGCTTCGGTTTTTCCCCACTTATGAGTTGTTGGAAGACAGGCGTATACTGGTCTATTGGGGCGGAGGTATAGGGGCGGATCCAGGAATTTTTGCAGGGGGGGGGGTTTCAGGCCCGTCAGATTGTTTTATGTCGGATTCCTTATGTAACGGACAGCAAGGACATAATAGGTAATTAGTATTAAGCCTATTTATATATATTTTTGGGTGTCAGAGCAGGAGGGGGAGGGGGTTCGACTCCCCCCCCCCCCCCCTCTTTATCCGCGCCTAAGGTGGGGTGTTTTCCTTTACAAACTTTGAATACTGGGAACAAATTTGGGAAGATTTGGGGGGCAGTTTCATTAATTCAGCTGACATCACAAGAGGAACTTTTCCCAGCAGGAAAAGGCGTGCCGGGGACGAGGGGGGGGGGGGGGGGTGCGGGCCGGAGCCATGTTATGAGGACGATGATGTCCCAGGGTTTCCCTGTCCGACAAATACCACTAGAGAGTAATTACGGCATTGGCATGAGGAACAACTTCTGTTTGAGTTTTCAACAAGGGCATGCCATCAACAGCAAAAGAATGCTTTCGAAATGTTGGCGCCCTATAGCAGTCATTAAGTCTTAACAACTGCCCTTAAATAGGTTGCTTCTTAAGAGAGGCCCACTTCAGATAAAAAAAACACCGCATTTTACAAGTCAATGAGCGTCTCTTCAATCAGAAATCTTCAACTACTTTTATTTCTCAACAGTCATTCCGTCGTTTCCAGCCACTTTTCCCACGACCCTAAGGCCTGAAGTGACAGCGGGAGAATGATAGAAAAGACACGCTCTATTTTAGCCAGCCAGCCAGCCCCGTCGCCAAATATTGACCAACGGGCTTTGCGCGACTAAAGAAAACAATGAATACGTAAGAACACGGCAAACATTCAACATTTGATGTCTGCCCGAGGTTGCCATACACTTATTAAAGAAGAAAGGAGTATGTTTCCTTCTCCCCGTAGTAACAATTTGTCGCAATTTGTTTGAGTGTTGCCTGGGAGGCAACCACAATAATACCGGATACCATCTGTTATTTTGATAAGAGTGTTCCGATAGCGCCGTTCAAAATAGGTGTTTTGCCGTCGACGTGTCAAAAAAATCTTGTTTTTCCTAAGGATTGGACGCTGGTTCACGCCCGCTTTAACGGGATTCGATAAACTCAAATCGCAGTACTCGAACACTTGAAGGAAATACAAATAAGGGCAAAGCATCAGCATGTTTTGTTGTAATTATGTTGGACACAATGAGGGCGCTATTCAGAGCAAACTGTTATTTTTGTAATTTTGTAATTTTGTATATACACAATTTTGCATATACACACAAATTTACCCAAACCGAATAGCGCCCTCTGTCATATCTCAAAAAGGCGCAAATGCGGGTCCAGAGTACATGGTTTCGAAACGACTGGCTTCGGCTTCGTCTTCGGTTTAAGGACGGATTTTAGGCCCCCACTGCAAAGCCGACTGAGCCGAAGACGAAGCAAAGCCTGGGTTTCGAGAAAAAAAAAACAGAGAGAAGAGGAAACAGCCTGTCCGCCTGAACACTTACGTCGCCAAGGAGAAGCAAGCTAGGAGAGCCTCACTTTCGTTCCCGAATGACGATTCGTATACAAAGAGCGAATTGAGGTCGCGATTGATTTTGCTGAACACACTGATTTCGCATTGTGTCTCAGACTGAGAGGGAAAAGGGTGATCAGGAATTCTGTAGCTAGCCATATTTCACTGGGGCATCTGTCAACCTAGATCTTGCAGGACATGTCCGTGCTCCCTTTAAAAGAACCACAGAATATGAAAAACCAGGTCAAACTGTCAAAACCTGGAAAAGCCAGTTTTTGACAACAGACGATTGTAAGTAGGCTACCTGATATATATATTTTTTTTTCTCCATTATTGCGCCAACTCAGAAATAATTATAACCCTTCATGAGGTTTCACTCAGACCAGAGCACAATGTCATCTGACGCTGTTTAGCACAATGTGTCAGTTCTGCCTCTGTCCGTTTTAGGGAAATATTCCGGGCCCATCACCCGGCCTATTTTAACTAAAACGAAAACTTGGGTTGGAGACCACTAATAATAAACACCAATGACGAATGCCTAAAATCAAGGAACACCCAAAAAAAGGCGATTTCTAGGACAACACTCACGATATCCAGTAATTTCTCTCTCTAGCTGTGGTCATTCGCCACCTGAAGCCCATCGCCTTACGAACAACGACCCCCCCCCCACCATAAACTGCAAAACAGAGCAACGATATAAATGGGGTGCGATTCCAAATTTCTCAGAAATCAAATCTCAAAGTCCGTTTGGATCTTTATATTGGACGCTTTAAACCACGGCCACAAAACTGACCATAGAAATCGATTGCATGCAAATCGTGATTTGGTTGACTTTGACAATTTTGGGCCTATTAAAAAAAAGATGTATTCCCGGTCACTTCTCACCTCAAAAATATGTATGTATTTGTTTCGATTGCTACTTTCGTGGCAATATAGAATGTTCACTTTTGAATGAGACATTAAACAAACAAACAAAATCCACCGACGTTCAGTTATTGAATTATTCTTCACAAAAGTCGAATTATTGGCTACCAGACAGTAATTTGGCTGTCACAGAGCCGGTGGTTTGCGTACAAAATCATAAAGCTCTTTTTCAGAGGGTTTTCAGACGCCCAAAATCGGAATAATATGTTGTGTGTGTTTTTTCGTTAGGCCTAAAACGAAACATGCAAATATTGCAAATTCATTTGGAGAATAAAATCCACTTTTTGAAGAGCATGGAATATTCATCTTCAATTGGCCTAAAATCCAAGGCCTTTATACCGGCCATTTCGGGTACGCACTGAAATAAACCTCGTTCCCAGGGTGTCTTGCAGTACGCTCCCACCACTACCTTCTCTCTCACCCTCGTATTTGATCATTTGCATATCCAACATTTTTGGATACGTATGCAAAAATGAGGAATGGTCTGGTGCCTGCCTGTGCTTTTGCATCAGCGTTTGGTTTTCTATGTGGTGTCTGGGGTAAAAAAGAATCAATTCGTCGCGGCGTGAGTTACAGAAACACAATTTTGAAAATGTTGCCGTTCTTATCCAGCCAATATGCAGTATCACATTTCATATTAATATGAGCAAATTGGAAAGGAAAGCATTATTTTTGAGGTGTGGACGTAATAATGACAATGAACGTGAAAACACGTAATACACGTTGGAAAAGAACAACACCAAGTACATGATATAAATCCATTACTTGCTAATTGCCCTATCGAATCAGGATACAGGAAGCAAGTTCCCATCCCAGGGCGTACTGTTGGAAACGAGGGTTGAAATAAAGTAAGCCCTGGGGAAAAGGTTGCACTGAAACCAACCCTACCTCCCCACCCCCCTCCCACCCCCAAATATTGCGACCCGCCTCTCCCCTGGACAAAAATCTCAACTCTTCTCACATTCCGTACCTGTTGAACCCTATTGACTGCTGCTTGCTGCAATCTCAGCCCATAAAATCTGCGAGATAAGACGTTATCTCTCCCTGGATAGGGCAATTAACTCGTGACTCATTTACTTTTCCCACGCTAACAGAATAGACCGACTTGCCAGGCATGACATAGAATGCATTATTATCAGCCTTGTTCACACAAACACTATCTATTTGGTGTCGTCAATGATTTGGGTTTTTTTTTTTTTTTTTTTTTTTGCAAAGGAGCGCAGAAAACAATTGGACGTGTAGTTCATCATTTTGGGTTCATCATCGCTCGATGGGATTAATCGCAACTTCCACACGGACAATGTACTTCACTTGAAAATATTGTAAATTTGTTTTTTTAAAGGTAGTGTACATTTTGCTGGTCACTACACAAGCGAGATTTGGATGATTCTGAGGTCGTTGCATTTCCTTGCACAGAAACCTTAATAGTCGTTGGCAGAATTGTTCCTTACACGATGAATACGCAGCAAGCTCACATTCACAAGTGTTTTTTTCAATATCCCATAACCGCATCTATGTATTTTTCCTAAAAAAACTGAAAATCAAGAAGAACTAGAAATATGTTTGTGGACAAACACCAACTGTTTCGGTAATGATGTCATGATGACGTCACTTGAATTTGCAACACATCCCGGTTTAGGTACATATCATGTTACAACCACATCCGACCTATAGTTCTTTAGATATAGGCCTTAGGAAAATGCCCCTTTGATGTGACGTCACATGACTTGTGATGACGTCATTGCGACGACTTTACTTCAATTTTCATCTATAACGCGTCCTTATGTGAGAACCTACAAAAATCAATCAGACTTGTACTTCAGAAGATGGGCTTTGAAAAATGTACCTTTAGTGTCACGTAACTTGACGCCTGATGACGTAGTTCCTTCCCTTAAAGCGTGACAAAATAATAAGGAAAACGAAAAACTAAATGACCAAAATCTGACACTTAAAATGCTGTCAAGTTTACCAAATTGTTTTTAAATTATTTTTTATTTGATCGATGTTTGTAACAGATTAGTAGAAGCAGACAATCCCCATACACCTTGGACAAAATATAGTAAAAGCGCTATATACAGTACAGTACACGACAATCAAATGTTAAACTACATATACTTCAAAACACATAATTTATTCCTGAATTTGAGCTAACGCTGCAGAAATCAAGCAGTTTTGACAAAGTAAGAAAAACACGTTTTGTCTTCAAGTGAAACTGAAACCGATCGGTTTTTCGGCTACCTTTTTTTTGTGAGTGGGTCAGGTAGCTCGAGTCAATTTGTTTGCATTTCCCACGCCTTAGCGGTCGATACAATGAAATTATCAAGGACCCTTCACCGCCTCGCGCACACCTAGTAAGTACATGCAGGTTGGCATGATCCCTGCTACACACGCCTACCTGCGTGGCGTGGCGGCAGACAGCAGCAAACGCATAAATCAACAATATTTCAGGTTAAAGGAGCACTCTCGATGCTTGTAATTCACCCTGTCACTTTTGTCAGCTAAAGAGTTATTTCTAAGTTTTACAAGCTCAATACACTACGCTTAGATAGGTTCCATTATAATCGAACCAGTTTGTACTAAGAGATGGTTGCACTTAAAAAAAAAATACTTATGAGTTGGTATACTGAAAAAAATTGATGAGCTAACTTTCAATAGCCTACTTGTGGTTGGAAACTCGAACAGAACTGAGTGTGTGCCGGAAGTGACGTCACAGCAATACCGCCCTCAGTTGACAGAATAACAGCATGGACATTGTAAGTATTGAAATAAAAAATAAACCATGTCTCGTTATTTTCAAACAGTTCAAAAAAATGGACGTTTCGAAATATTATTAATATGTTCAAAAGTAATCTCCATCATGTCACGAAGCCTTTAAACCTATCACAAAAAGTCACCGTTTATGGTCAACGCCCCCACCCCCACCCCCCATTTCTTTAAAAGTAATCCAGGGTTTCATAATTTAGCCCCCAATCTATAGGACCACTCTGCCCCTTTAACACCACTTTGCAGGCTGTAAATTGCCCGTTGTTAAAGGCCGTTAAACTGTCATACGGGAAGTATTATGAGCAATATGTTGGCAGTATAGTCACAGTCAACGATCAGCTGATCACGTAATAAAAACGAAATAGTCCATGCAGCAAAACGGAACCCGCAAAACCCAAAAGGGAAGCCTTTGAGATATAAATCATATTTCTGGCATAATAATTATCATGACAGGTTTCGAGACTAGTTAGTTGACGTGCGGAATTTTTTTTCACAATGGGTATTATGACGGTTTGAAATCAAAATTTGTCGACTCCAGAATTTCTTTACCTGCATGCACAAAAGACGGCGACAAACAGAATGAGTCATGACTGTTGTTAAAATTTCCCCAAAAAATTAATGAAGAGACTTCTCAAGGAATGTGAAAAGTCCAATACACGTTTCCTGTCTGTTGACAACTTTAAAATCTTTATAATTACTCTCGTCTGCACAAGAAAAATTACTGTGAACAAGGTTCGTCCGATGTTCCGATCACGCTCCCACAGGGATTATAGAGCAGGCTTAATTCCTTAATCCGCACAGATTTAACGAGTTTATCTTTTTTTAGTCTAGTCGGCAACATGTTTACTGTCTGCACTGCCAGCTAAGCCGGCACGAACAGAAGAAGTCACCGCGGTTGCACCGCGAGCGCCCACGGGACCCGCGCCCACCGCACGGTACACAGATACCGGTGGGAACAATAGCCAGGGCACGTGCATTACAGGTAAAAAAAAAAACTGCAACCAACACCTGTGCGACAAACAACGCCGGCAAGTCATTGTTAAAAGACAACCACGGCCCCATTGATAAAAACCGTGTCGCCGCAATAAAAAAAAAACCTTTGGCCAATCAGCGGCCGCGTTACGGCCCCGCTTGGAGACAGCGCCTCGCGAGGTCTGTGCCACTCGGCCAATCGCGAGCGGCGTCTTAATCGTGCGATTCGCGAGGCCTCCTTTTCTTTTCTTTTCTTTCCCATTCTTTTTTTTTTCTTTTCCGAGTACGTGTGTACTGTGTGTGTGTGCCCCTCATGTTTTGGCATGCGTTGCGTGTGGCCTAGCCGGTGCGATACGGGGATGAATGCGTCGGAATTCAGGCCGGGCAAAGCGTGGGAAATGTCGCGAGACTGACTTCACACGGGCATAGATTTGAACAGACAAGGGACCGTATGAATAGAACCTTTGGTTTTAGGGGGAGGTAGTTGTGTGGGCCAACGGCACGCACCCCTTTTATTTCACGTCAGACCGCTCGCGCATTCAAGCCAACATATCGCATTCCGATACAACAGGTGAAATACTTTTGGCACAAATAATAATAATAACAGTTTTTTTTCCCTTCCCAAGAACTTGGTTATGGTGTTTATTCAGTGAAATCAGCTTGATGACAACTTGCCGGTTTGAACAATGGCGGGGGATAGGACATCAAAAAGTCAAGAGAAGCGTAAGGTATATACTTCTATTGTTTATTCTTTAACTTTTTAATAATTTTACTCTACATGCAGCTCTTCAACATGTGATTTAAAAGACTGTGCCACATCTTTAAGCCAAGAAAGTTAGTGTCTCATGTGGACGTGGACAAACTTTTATTTATTAAATGATGAAATAGCAAAATCTTATTTCAACTTGTTGGCTAAACACCAAACAGTTAATAAACTGATGATGAAAATTTGTGTAGCTGGATATGAGCGTTTTTCCCCCGGCTGATGCGTTGACCGAATTTCGACGGAAGTTGTCGTGGGGCCGGCAGATGAGTTTGACGGTGGCGAAAGCGCGCGACGGTCGCGTGCCGGCACGAAGGCTGCTGGATGGATGGACGCTTGCCCGCGTATACCGTCGTCCGGAAATCCAACACCCTCATCTTTGAGGCTTTCTGATTGGGTGGAAAGCCGTGCCTCAACTGCTTTCTTATGACGGGGACGGACCAATAGAGTGCATTGTTTTAAACATTATTCAATTCTATCTGGGAAAGTGGAAAGGTTATCAGGGAAACAAACAGCCCAAAAATTAAAGTGCGCGGCAAAAAACTGGGAAAGCGCCCTTATTTTTTCAGAGGTGTGGCTGCATAGATTGTGTGTATCTGAAAGTTTGGCATGTTATTATTCTAAAACTTTTTGGCATTATTTTCCTCTTTTGAGGGGATGGATGTTTTATCTGAAGTGTTTTTTTTCTTCAGTGATTGCCGGTTATATTTATGAAATAACGCAGATATGAATAGCAGGATGAGTCATGTTATTTCTATCGAGCCACGTTGGCAAGTGAAAACAGACGTTTCTCGCGCAAAATTGAGTTGAATACAACAAACTGCATATTTCAAACCTACATTGAAAAAAAATGTAGTCGGAAGGGCGTAAAAATTCTGACTTTAAAACTACCTAAACGAGTAGGGCCTAGTCCGTGCTTGAAGAAATATAATTCAATTGAAATTTACAAGCACCGTGAATCAATTTTGTCATCAATATTGCGGACAGCATACAAATATGCCTAGAATCCGGAGGGGGGGGCTCAATAAAAGTCTTTCTCTTAAAGAAAAACTGAAAGTGTGCAAACTGACAAGGAAACTGCATTAAACTGAGAGAATTTTAAAACTTAAAGGTATTATTCACAACATTTGCAAAAAAAGGTTTTTTTGCCGATTCGAGGAACAATTACAATATATCTGAAGCAGGTTATTAAAAAGCTAGCTTGTCGAAATTTCAGCTCAGTAGGCCTATGGATGTCATACTACTTTTTTCAGAAAACTGTGCAAACAAATCTTCATTTTTCTCGACACAAAGCTTAGGTTCGGTTAGAAGTGCGATGGTTTTGCCCCTATTGCGAGCAAATGATGGTATTTCTTCTGATATCCTCGAAATGACAGCATAGTAGACGCAGTAATTTCACAGGATGCATTTACTATTATTTACTAACAATCGGGTAGGATATTTTGTCAGTTGCATTTTTGAATGTTTGCAGATTGTGTCCTTTAACTTTGACAATATTTGTCCTTTTGTTCCTTCTCCAAATTGACTCTCAGTCCTCCAAGCCGCAGATGGAGAAGCGGAGACGGGCCCGCATCAACGAGTGCCTGACCGATCTCCAAGGAATCCTGGAGACTGCCAATAACGGCCAGGAGGAGGTACGTATCAGAAACTTTTGGAAAGCTGACTTTAAAAACAGAATCACATTTTGTTTTTTATGAATCGAGTTTTGCTTGGACATTTAATAAAACAGTTTGAGGCCTCAGTGATGTGTAAGGTTTACATTGGATCATTTGCTTTTTGCGCATTGTTTTCGTTTGAAGCAACATAAATGCTCGAAAACTTAAAGCTTGAAAATACCAAGAAACGAAACTACCAAATTATTATGAAATCTGTTACTTGATTGTAAGTGAATAATAGTCTCAAGCATCCTGTGAAATCATGGCACCTGGTGGCTGTCATTTTCAAGAAAAGTGGAATTTTTGTATCAATTTCCAACGATGGTCGGCCGACCATCTTTGGGAAAAAATTGACTTTTATCAGATACTACCCACAATTTACCAAATTTGTTTAGTCCACAAATGGGTAACACATCCGTGAACCGGTGCAAGCCAGCTAGTAGTCTGGTTCCCTGACCTGACAATTTCCCGACAGATTGCTCCGTTTCGTCTGAGGTAGGGTCAGGGAACTAGACTACAGGAACAACATTTTTTTTTGGGGGGGGGGGTTCCCGAACAAAACTTTAAATAGGCCAGTGTAACAATATTTGCTATGAAATACTAACCCCCAAATCCATCCATTTCTGCAAATTACAGCAAAAGCAAATGTTGTATATAACATGTATTACCTTTAAGTTAGGTGCGTAAAAACTAACCTGCTGAAGTTCTACCTCAGTCGACAATTTTGGGGGTGTCTTGTATTATTTTGTTCCATTGCTCTAAACGCATGCACATAAAACAATTGTGCCGCGGGCCGGGCAACCCTATTTGAAACCGCCTTCAATTCAATGGGGTTTTTTTTCTTCTTTTCTTTTCGAACGATACATTTCAGACTGAATAATTTCACAGGGTATTTGACACCTGTCCTATCTTCGTTTTGAGCAAAGTTTCTGATATGAAATCAGTACATGTCTCCGAGTAATTGCAAACGATCCTGCTTTAAAATTGAAAGTGACTTATTAAACAAAGTCAAATTTATTTCACAGCATAAAACTAAAACATTAACACTGTACCATTGCATGCCTCAAATTTACATGTAAAACTTTACAATTCTAACCCGTTTGCTTCATAAATTATTTCGTGTCAAGAATGGTCTATAGAGTTCGATATCTATTATAATGGCTGACCTTAGGCCACAAAGGTTATGTTCAATGCCACCGATATACCAATATTGGCATGCTATCAAAATGTTGATAATGGGTCTATTATAGGGGGGGGGGTGAAATAGGAGAACCATTTTTTTGTGTGTTTTTAGCCAGGTTACGAAAACCTCGAATACATCAAAATTTGTTGTTGGGGGCGGGGGGGGGGGGCATCTTAGTAGCTTCCAATAATAGAGGGCGCTTTTATACAACCGCACAAATGTAGTGCGATTGCATGTTTCAACATACTTTAAAGGTAATATACAACATTTGCTTTTGCAGTAATTTTCAGAAATTGATGGATTGGGGGGTTAGTACTTTATAGCAAATATTGTTGTTTAAGGTTTTGTGATGATAGTTGCTGGGAAACCAAGAAAAAATGCCGTTCTTGTAGTCTGGTTCCCTGACCCTACTACGAAAGGGGGCAATTTATAGACGTCGGGGGAATTGTCAGGTCAGGGAGCCAGACTAGCTGGCTTGCACCCATTCCCGGTAGTGTATTAACCGATTGCAAACAACATGTGGCCTAACTAAATTTGGTAAAATTGGGGGTAGTATTTAAGAAAAAAATCAGTCAGTCAACAATGGTCGGCCGACCATCTTTGGAAATTAATACAACTGAAAATTCCACTTTTCTTTAAAATGACAGCACACCAGGTGCCTTGATTTCACAGGATGCTTGAGACTATTATTCACCTAAAGACAAGTAAAGGTATTTCATAATAATTTGGTAGGTTTTTTTTATGCTTGCAAATGTTGTATATATTACCTTTAATCTCATGCGGTTCACTTTCGTATTCTTTACTTTTCTTATTTGGAACCAATACGTCGTTAAAGAAATATCTCTACGGCGTCACCTCAGAGAGAATACTTTTAAGATTAAAAGATTGCTGCTAAATGTCACACTGGATGCCCCAAAAGCTGCTTTTTCAACACATTAAGAGACATGACCCAAGAAAGTTCAGAAGGCCCATACATGCACTTCTGGTCTATAGTCTTTTGGTCTGTTGCTTTTTTAAAGGCGGTTCGTGGTCGAAATACTTCAAACTGTCTTTCAACAATTTGCCGATTTGGAAGAAAAAGAAAATATACTCCCTGGATTTGTTTATTTACAAACCGAAAGTGTTTGTTACAAATCGAAAGTGTTCGGGTAACCGAAAACAGGATTACTCTGTATTCTTTCCAAATAAATGCATATAATAAACTAGAAAGCACTCAGAGAGCGCAAACCTCCGCCAAGGCTAAACAATTCCCCGCCATATTGTCAGTACACCCAAAAGAAATACTCGCATAAATGGTGAAGAATCCATAAAAAAAATATCCTGGATCCAGACCCAGATCCGGATCACTTCCAAAATCTAATCGATTGTACTTGTACACCAAGGACCACCTCTAAAAAGAATTTCATGCAAATATGTCCACAACTGTTGAGTTATCTTGTTAACAGACACACCAATCAACCAACCAACCAACCAACCAACAAAATCCGCCGTAAAAACATAACCTCCCTTGCGGATGTATAGAGAACACGAGTTGTGTCTGTAATTCAACAGAAAACGTACAGGGCCGTTTCGGCTAGTTATGAGAAAATGTCGGTATTTACAGCACTATAACTACAGTACAAGAATGGTCTGTGGATATTCCTGAGTAAATCAACATGTATAATAAAGAAAAGAAAAGAAAAAAAAAACAGGGGCGGGAGAACGTCACTTTAACGCACCCGTGTGTTGATTTTGCACTCCAAAAGTACATGATTTAGGGGCCATTGATTGCCATGATTCTCAAGTTCCACCCCTCTCCAAAAAAAAAAAATTATAATTACATCTATCTATCTATTTATCTATCTATCTATCAAACAACAGTCATGTGCGCACCGTGCGAGGTGGCGAGTCAAGGTCTACGGGGAACGAAAACTCGACCCTATATTAAAAGTGGCGGCCGGTATAGATAAACGCCAACAATAATCGTGGCACCTATTGTTATTATTGAGTAGGCCTACCGTGTCAATAAATATACAAACACTTTGGGGGGGGGGCGGCAGATGACGTGTGAGCTATTATTATTGATTACGGTTTTGCGGTGCAAGAATGTTATTGTGAATTCAGTCACATATTCGTCACGTATACTTTGCGCGTGCGGAGAAGTGAAAAGTTTGACAGCGCATGTCAAACAAGGTCGCTTTGTTGTGTCGTGCCCCGACCCGGAAGTAAAAACCCTTTTGATGAAAAAAAAACGCGTTCGCCTCTGCGGTTCATTTTGATGAGAAAGAAATACACGACCCTTAATACTCGAGTTCATGGCGGATTCAGGGTGGAAAAGTTACTTCAACCGTCCTACATTACGACAGAGGACCAAAAAAACCAAACAATTCGACGACCAACCGACCAAAGAACGGAAAACCAAACGGCCACCGGCCGACCATTCCACACACAAATACAGTCCGACACACAGACAGACGGACAGACGAAGTAACAATAAACAAGAACACAGCACTATTGTGATCGAGTTGACGTCATATAATCACCAGTCATGACACAATGCGTCAGGAATGCCTTTGTCAAGGTGCGTTTAAATGGCTTTTCACTGGACCGATCCAGTAAGCACCGCCCCATGGTATTCTGATCAATCACAGCCGTGATTTATGTCTGACGTGCGTGCACAAAAGTCCGACGTGCGTGCGCGTGCAAGCGCGTATGATGCGCGCGGCAGGAAAATGCAGTGGCATTGGAGAGGAGCACGTGTTAGTTTGCCCACGTGCGCAATGGGCGGGGCTTACTGGATCGGTCCCTTCGCGGAATGACGGAGTGTCATAATAATATTAATCATTTTCTGGTAATGAAACCAAGGATTCCTCAAAAGCGCCCTGGGCACTGCATGGAGCTATAGCTCCATGGGCACTGTAGCTCGCAAGCCTGAAGAAACCTGTGGAGAGAAGACAATGGGAAGAAGTTACAGTTTTAGAGGTGGGAGGAAAAGCCCAGAAGAATATTCTTAGCAAAACCCACCCAATCAGGCAGGGACTGAAAACCCAATCCACATATTGGCCCAGGCGGGATTCGAACCCGGGTCACAGCGGTGGAAGGCGAGGAAAGTACCGCTACACCATTATAAATAGCTTGATAGGCAACACAATTTTGACAAAATACTTCATGTATTCTACATTAGTCTTCTCTCAAGCAGCAGCATACATCATCTCGCCGAGCCATTCCTCCACTTTCATCAAATCCATCATGAACAGAGAACAGGGAAACAATGATCACACTTCGGGAAATATATTAACATTTCTCATCCGCTGCAAATACACAAGGTTGCAGACCAATAAACTGTTATATAGACATCAGTGATAATACCCACTTCCAAAAATTATGAAAAAATACTCACAACTCTCAAAGGTGTTTGAGACACACATCAAATTAAAGCTTAAATCATCATCTTTCATTTTCTGTTCAATTTTTGTTGGGTTTAAAATCCGATGACTTTTGGGAGAAAATTCCATCCAAAGATGATCGCCCAAAAGTAGTCATGAAGCCCAACCCCATTTTGGAAAAGGATGCCTACGCTCCATTGCAAAATAGAGCAATAAAGAGGCCCAATTTCATCTGACTACAGAAATATACGAGCTTGCAGTCCTGTTCCCGGCTTCCACCATTCTTCAATTTGTTTTTTACAAACCCTCAAGTTCATATGGCCCGCAAAATTCTCCAATACCAGAGAATTTGAGGACATGCAAATCGTGATTTGGCCGGCGCTATGGCTTAACCTCGTAGTATACTGGGTAATTTCAGGCCTATTTATCCTGCACTGCTCTGTTTTGACCTGATACTTGCCAGGGTCATGCAGAGTAACATTTTTCTGAGAAAAACCATTTTTACCAAGGTTTCGGGGTCAAAATGACCCGGAAAATGTTCCACAGAAGTGACATTAGGTCAAATAGAACCGGATTCCGTGTCAGTTCTACCCCCTAGGCTTTTGAGATTGTACCAATTAGCCCTGGTCATGAGTTTTGTCCCGATGGTTAAAGGGAATATACATCATTTGCTTTTGCTGTAATTTTCAGAAATGGATGGAATTGGGGGTTGGAAATATATAGCAAATATAGTTACACTGACTTTTTTGAGGTTTGGGTTCGAAAATGCTATAAAAACCAAGAAAAACGATCATTTTCCTGTAGTCTGGTTCCCTGACTCCATATAAGAAGAAAGAGAGCAGTTTACATACATTGGGGAATTGTAAGGTCAGGGAACCAGTCTAGCTGGCTTGTACCCGTTCATAGGTTTGTAATCGATTGCAAACAAGTGCGATGGTCAATTGGGGCCAGTATTTGAAAAAAAGCCAGTTGTTTCCAACGCTGATCGGCCGATCAGCGTTGGAAATTGATACAAAAATACCACTTTTCTTGAAAATGACAGTATACCAGGTGCCATGATTTTACAGGATGCTTTACACTGTCATTCACTAACAGTCCAGCAAGGTATTTCAAAATGATTTGGTAGTTTTATTTTTTGATGTTTGCAAATGTTGTATTTTCCCTTTAAACTCCACATGTACATATATTTGTTTTCCAGACCACAGGGGGGCATTCCAAGAGAGAGAAGGCGGAGATACTGGAGCAAACGGTTCAACTTGTGAAGCGTCTTCGCCGTCAAGACCAAATAGGTAGGTTCACTCTGGAATTTGAAAAAAAAAATACAATCCCTTTTAAAATTACATGTATATTTCACACCCAGTAACCTGACAATAAGGTCTGAATGGAAAACACGATATTTTAGAATGACTTTTTTCTTGCCATATAATCGCATAGACTTTTAAATAAGTAAAGTGGGGATCGATCGCGAACATTTTCGCCCCGGTCCCGGTCCACCCCTGGCCCGAGTCCACTCCGCCCCCCCCCCCCCCCAAAAAAAAAGGCGTGAGGGAGAAGGATGTAAATGGTTTATCTTCTGGTGGACGACATCTAGTTTCCCAAGGATGCCTGACGACGGCCATCTATTCTTCTCTATAAAGGCTTACATACATTCTTGAAGTCCCAACTATAGCCGGTGATTTTTTTTTTTTGGGGGGGGGGGGGGTGGCCATTTTGAATGAGCTGAAGATTAGCATTGTGAGCTTAAAGGCCTAGGGTCATTTTGTGCATATACCCTTCAAGTAACCGACCGATTTAATTATCAAAAAGCTTACTTGGATTACAGATCGTATACTATTCACAAAATCGTGTTCGTGGTTTTGTGCAGGTTTTTTTCACTATTTACTCAAAAAGTGTAATATTCACGAGCTCAACAGGCTAGGTTTTGAACAATACGAACAAATTTGCGTGAAAAGCGGTTAATGGCCTTCTATGCTTTGAAGATTCAGTATAACAGCCACGAGATGATTGGCACATAAACCGGAGATGACAGACACCGGGGGAAGAGGGGGAAATTCCCAGTGGGTCGATCGAGGGGTCAAAGGTCAACTTAGTCTACGTCTCCAGCCGAGAAGCGCAGACCTTCAAATCCTGCTCATATTGCACGCGCAACTATACCAACCTATTCAAAAGTCTTTATTGAACAGTTACATTGAGGGGGGGGGGACAAAACAAGGTTTTAGAAATAGAAAACTGTAGTTTATTAAGCATGGTATTCTATCCCTAGTCAGCTTCGCTCTATAATTGCAATAAAATGACTGACAATATCCGAAACACGTCACTGGCGCATAGGTCGCGTGACTCGTCCTCGTGATCAATTTGTATGCACATATGTATTGCGCATGCGCACGCACAATGCTCAACCGCTGGTTGCTAAGCTTTCCCACAGGATCGCGCATGCTCACTTGGCCCAAGTACAAAGTGATCACGGGAAGTATCTGAGGGCTTTGCACTGCTATAATCGCTGACACGGAATGATTACAAACGGATTAAAAAAAAAGACAGATTTGTTCATGTAAAGATCAGATTTGTGTGCTTAGCCCTTGTGTTAATCTGCTCCAGCCCCGGATTAAGGGGAAGAGATAACATTCAAGATATTGTTTGTCCACTTATGGACAGAGTGACCTCTTTGTCCCCTTCGGTAGATTTACTTTGATTGACTTGGCAGGATTATAAAGGGTCGGTGAGGTGAATTTTTCTTAGGAACACATTTTTTGCAACTTTCTACTCCTCTTAAATGTATGAAAACTATTTGACAACCTCTTTTTGTTAATTTTATTGAAAAGTGCACTTCTTTAAACTTTTTTTTTGTAAAGTCCATGCTTTTCCCGGCAGCTGAGGGCGCTGATGCTGTGATGTCATTTCAGGAAGACACTGTTCAGCTTAGGAGTTTCTGTTCAAATTGTGAACCTAAAAGTAGTGCTCACTGAAAACATTAGTGAGAAAAGTTTGCTCATTTGGGTTACTGCCGGCCATGTTCTGACGTGACACAATCACGAATCTCATAAGAAGAAAAGACAATCTGCGTCAACAAAGCGTCCAAAATGCTGGCAACGGGTGCTGGGGTTTCTGCCTGAAATCACATCACATTATGCCAATTGGCATTCGCATATAAAATAAACCAAAAAGGCACCAAATTGAAATGCCCTTGGTTCTTCTCACTACCACGTCTCTCATGGAGAGTCACACGGGGTGTATCACCCTCATTTTTAATGCGCGCTTTATTTGTTTTTGACGACCGTGTTCGAAGATTCCGAACACCACTTTGAACGACGCGACATCCTCAATACTCCACACAACAATGGTTGTCATCACGTCAAATAATCACTTAAAGGGAATTTGAATAGAATATTACCACAATATTTTTAAAGGGCCCATGCAATGTAATTGTTTTCATGCAGTCCTAGGAAGTACACCTTTGTGTCCCATTTTAAGGTTTAGAAATAATTTATTCGATCAAGCCCGAATGAAAAGGGTCTCCCTTTAACCCTTTTCTAAGAATACACAGCCAAGAATCCGCGATAGCCTTGAAATTTGTTGTTTTTTTCGCGACCCGAGCTGTTATGACTTTTTAGACTTGAGCCTTGCGCATCTTTTGATACCAAAACCATAAAAATCCGACCAAGGGTTGACGCTTAGCGAAAACATTTCCGGTGAAAACTGAATTTTCCCATATACCTCGTGTACACAGAGCACACTTACCATTCGTACATATGAATAATTAATTAGCTGTACATTGTAATTCCAAAATTTCATATTTTTTTTTAACGCAGGAATCTCCACTGAACCGATTCCCCAAGCGCAGTATCGGGCGGGCTTCAACGAGTGCCTGAACGAAGTCAGTCGATTCATGGAGGCCAACAACAGCGCCCTCAACGTCGAAACGCGCTCGGGGCTCCTCAACCACCTGGCGGGATCCCTGGGCTCCTGCAGTAGCAACAACAGCAGCAACGGCTGGAGCGCCAGCGCACCACCAGGGCATCGGCAGTTTGGACCGGGACTTGGCAGTATCGTGCCCCGGGAGGTCGTGGTTCATCACGGTAGGCCGAGTTCCGATCGCCCGGCGATGGCACCCGGTGCTGCAACCATCGTGCAACAGTCACCACAGGCCCTCGCCACACCACCCAAAGTCATGGTCCCACCGCTACCCCCGGCCCAACCACCACCCACCGCCCCGTCCATGAGCTCCCAGCTGCAGGCTGGTGCCAATGCCAATAACGCTATCCCCGTACAGCAGTCTCCGAGGAAGGGTGAGCACCCCATCGCAGCCTGCGTCCCACCGCTGGCCTCAGCAAACCCGGGGGTCACACTCCCGGTGAATATCCCCCAAGCCCCAGCAGGTCACGTCGCCCTGGTCCTTCCGGCTCACCTCCTCGGCTCGTTCGTCGGCGGCCAGTTTGCAACGGGCCAGGTGATCCCCCTGTACCACCAGCAGAGCGGTTCCCCCGGGGTAGTCCAACAGCGGGCACTGACCACCTCAGTGGCACTTCCTGCCGGGTCAGTGGGCGTGTCCTCGTCAAGCCCCGCCCCTGTGCGAGGCTCGAAACTCGACAACCAATGTGCAACCAGTTCCAGCAGTGTCGGGGCCGGACCGATATTCATTGTGCCCAGCCCCAATTTAGGAAATCCCACCAACATGGCGCCTAACAGTGCCAGACCAGTGGCACCAACAACGCCCTCTCCGTCGTCTGTCCACGCCTACCGAGGAGGCATTCCAGTACTACCGTCAAATCCGTCAACCGCACCAAGTAGCGTGGTAGCTATGGAAACAAGAAACCAAAATGGCGTCGTCTACGCCCCAGCCTCGCTACCAATGCAGCTGTACGTCAACGGCCCGTTCGCGAATGGTCTTTCTTTGCCAAATCCATCAACCTTAGCCATGGGTCCTCATTGGCGACCGTGGGGTTGGGATCAGGACCAGAGATAACCGAATTTGGAATCCTGTTTACAGACGCAGCGATACAATTCAAACCAAACATGTTAAGAAATCCACATTCGAAAGTAATTGTGTCTCGAAAACAGCTTGTTACTTTAAGCCCACAGAACATTAAGATTGTTAATTTTTCCAATACTGACAATTTTCCGGCATGATATCTAAATTTTCACGCAGTTAACAAAACAGGCTACAACCCAATCGGTACCCCATATATCTGGACGACAGTGCCGTTATGACATGGAATTAAAGTCGCAAAACATTAATATTACCAAATTTGACACCCATACTTAAAGTTGTTATCCACTTTCTGAACATATTTATTTGAAACTAACAATAATCCTTTTAACAAACGATATAAACATGTACTTATAGGTGGGGCTAATTCCCTGTGGTAAATTATATTATATCGACTTTTTTTTAACCAAGACAAAAGAGATACTTTTCGTTAACCTTTTCTCTTATTAACTAGAAACTCCCCTTTCCTATACGATTATTAACAGGAACTTCCTAAATGGTGGGGCGCCCTCTACAATTAACACGATTACAATGAGGCTTGCTGTGACGTGTTTGTGATGTGTGATGTGCAGTGGAACGTTCAAAGTGATATTTTTTACACATTTATATTTCTGTACGCAACTCAGTGCTAACTGTTTTCTTTGTATAAAAGAAGTGTTTATGAGATTTTTTTCTTTATATTGTCTTCCACAACTGATTATTTAATAAGACTTTTAATAATAAAAATGAAAAGTAAACGGAAAATGAACGTGTTGCCATTTATTTCTCAATGATTGTTCGTGTCGCTAAATTCAAAATGTTGTCATCAAATGTGTAAACTTATTTATAAACGCGTCAAAACATTTATAAAGTGTCACAGATATGCGTTTATATTTGCGTTCAGAAGTTAAACATAATGTGTTCAGTGTTGATTTATAAACGCGTCAAAACGTTTATAAAGTGTTACAGATATGTGTTACAGATATGTGATATTTGTGTTGAGAAGTTAAACACACGGTTTTACAGTGTAGTATTTTCTTCAGCTTGAGGATTACGAATGGTGTTTGAAAGTACAAACCTAGACATTCAATGCATGGTTATGGTTTAAAGTTGGTCTCCCTTGCTATTTTTGAGTTCTACCCCCCAAAATAGATTGTGTTGTTTAAATTGCAATTTATGTATTTATTGAAAATGTACGTTACAAAATAGGCTTTCTCGGCCAATTTCCTAAAATGTTCATTCACTTCTTAAAATCGGTCATTCATTTTCGTCTGAATTTGAGAATCGCTCTGAACACGCGTTTTATTTTCGCTACCAGAGCATTCGATTCCATTTCAGTTCAATCAATGATGTGATTGAGCAGCACCTTTCGTTTATGTCCATTCAGATTCGTTTAGAAGACTTGTTTTTCGCTTTTAGATGGTGATTTCAAACATTCACCATTCTATTTCACTTTGAGTTTAATGCCATCGGCACCAGATACAATTGGGAGTTTCTTTTTCATTAATCGTCAATCAAATTAGCTGTACCTGAAATCAATTTAGAAAAGGTATGCTTGCGTAAATGAATAATAACAGTAATGTAATTTCTCAAAACAGAATGCACGGACAATCATAATGATTGAACTTTCGTTGAATTGAAATGGGATTAAAGATGCATTCAAATTCGGACGAAAATGAATGACCGATTTTCAGAAGTGAATGAACATTTCAGGAAATTGATCGGGAAAACCTATACATGTATTTCGAGATATTTGCGGTCCATCAATAATTCGGGCGCATCTTTGCGCGTTATAGACGCAAAATCAAACTAAAAAATGTAGTTTCAGATGGTTGAGAACGTCTTAACTGAAATAGTCAGGTGGCATATGGTCGGAATCGTGACCGACTGGTCCAAAGCACCAAACTTGGCAGATAGATTCTTATAGCCCTAGAGAAGATATTTAGAAGGGGTGACACCTGAAATTCTTTTGGGAAGGGTGCCTAATTTGCATGAATCGTTAATCCCTGCCGTGTAATATATTTATTCCCATATTTGGGTATATTTTTTATTTTTTTATTTTTTTGAAAAGTGTATTTTGTGATTCTACTTGCATATTCTTACTTCAATAACATTTTGTAAAACATATAAGTGACTGAATAATTAGGAGGACATAGTAAACAACCACAATTGCTACTATTTTACCCTAAAGTTACGCGCATTTACCTTTTCCTCAGATATCATCAACTAGTCTCGCCAAACGTGGGTATTGATGAGCTTCAAATTAACAAAGTTACTTACTGGCATAGTTACCCTAACAAAAATAAGTGGGAAATTAAGTGAACATTGATAACATCTTGATGCTTAGCCCAAAAGACCAAAAAAGGGGAGAAAATGTGGTGTTCTTAAATTGAGCTAGTACGGGAAGGGTAACGTGGGAACTTAAACAAGTTCAACAAAATCCCCCTAAATAAGAGATTATTGTTGTTTACAATAATTTTGTCCATGCCAAAACGTTTTCTCAACAATAATTAGGGGAATTTCCTTGAACTTGTTCCAGTGTTCCATGTTAGGCAACCATTCACCTACTTGTTAGCCTAATTTATGGACATCTCGTTTTTCCCCAGTTTTTGTTTTCTGGGCTTAATATCACAATGTTATCATAGTTCACATGATTTTGCATAAGGTTTTAATAGGGTAGCTGTACCAGTTAGCTACTTGGTGAATTTGAAGTTCATCAATGCTAATGTTTGGCAAGACTAATTGATGATATCTGGAGACAAGGTAAATGCGCGCAATTTTAGGTCATAATAGGAGCCATTTTGGATCGTTACTATGTCCTCATAATTATTCAGTCACTTATATGCTTTGGAAAATGTTATTTAAGTAAAGATATGTAAGTAGAATCCCCTAAATACACTTTTCAAAAAATAAAAAAATGGAAATATACCCAAATATGGGAATAAATATATTACACGTCAGGGATTAACAATTTATGCAAATTAGGCACCCTTCCCAAAAGAATTTCAGGTGTCACCCCTTCTAAATATCTTCTCTAGGTCTATAAGAATATATCTGCCAAGTTTGGTGCTTTGGACCAGTCGGTCACGATCTTGACGAAAATTATATCTAAGCCACCTGACTAAAAGGCTTTTCACGATTAACGAAATCACAAGACACTTGGGTGGGACTCGAACCCATGGTCTCGTACATCCTTGTGCAGAGAACCTCATAAACGCAGAAATTCTATCAAAATTTAAGATCAGCAAATAAACTGCCATAGACCTCAGTGATAAATACCGCCTCTTCTCAAGATCACTGGGAAATGCTCGCAACTCTCCAAGTGTTTCACGCACCCATCCAATTGAAGCTTATTTCCTCATCTTCCAATTTCTGCTCAGTTTCTTTCGGTGGGTATATAAATTATAATCCCATGACTTTTTGGGAGAAAATTCCATCCAAATATGATCCTCCTTAAAAGTAGTCCTGAAGCCCATTGCCATTTTGAAAAAATGATGCCGATAATACGCTCCATCGCAAAACAGAGCCACTATAAGGCCCAATTTCATCCAAATGTCACAGAAATACAATGGTGTAGTCCTGATCACGGCTTCCACCCTTCTTTTCATGGCCCACAAAATGCTCTATAATGGCAAAACAATAGAGGGCATGCAAATTGTGATTTGACTCACGCTTAGGAAATTTTGGGCCTATTTACTGGCCTGCAGCCTTTTCCCTATGCAAAATGGTTTACTTCAAAATTAGTCCAAATGCTCAAGGCCAAAAAAAAAGTCTCCGGTTTCTGGTATGGAGCTTGCCCAAAAAGTGGTGCGGCGACGCGGCTTTTTTTTTTTTACCTGTTTTTTTTTTTGCTTCAAATGTCGGCGGATGACTGCAAAATGGTGCCCGACTAAACTTAGTGCAAATAATATGGGAGTCTAGAGAGGCCACATGAAGCTTATTCTCGATCATAACCCCATCTAAAAACACGTTAAAATTGTGCAGCAGCAGGATTCCAGTCAAACCAGTGAGTTTGGTGGTTTTGGGACATCATCTTTCATTGAAAAAAACTTTTTCATTTTGCCGACGCGCATGGCTACGGCGACGCGCGCGCATACCAGAAACCGGAGACTTATTTTGTTTTGGCCCAATCCACAATGTACGTCATGAAATATCACATGAACAAATATTGATGAACAGCTTTCATTTTCAGAGAGATTCACTAATGCTTTATTTATCATTTTCCAGCTGAAAAAAAAATCCAATCGATTCTGACTCGCTGACTGTATTATTATCGTGTCAGAGTGTGCGAATTCCCAGACTATAATCAAGCCTCGTAGCACATCCTTCTTACATGAGGCTTAACATCTCCTGTCGGTTTTTTTTTTAATCCTGATCTCAATGACCGATTATTAAAAGACTCTCTTTTTGGGATCATATACCCTGCCAGTGCCGCTCCGGAGGGGCCCCCGGACCGGGGTGTATCGGCATGTCTTGGGGAGCATGGCCGGTACTTTTCCAGGAGTTCGAAAAAGTGACAGTGAATCTTGCTCAGTTGCTTCTCTTTAATTAAACAATACTGACAGGAACGATGAGGATTATACTGTTTCGTAGAATGCAGTTACAGAAATAAGATGGTTATCTTAAAACCAAGTGTGGAATAAGGGAATAGAAGGGAGGCCAATATTGGAAATTAGGCCCATGCTGGAAATTAAACTCATATTATGAATTACGACCAAATTGGAAATGTACACAGTAAAAATTGAACAATCCAGCGGTTATCGTTTTAGAAAACTGATGATCATGATGAGAATACTAAAGGCTAATGATGATTGTAATTGCAATAGTTGTGAGAAAAATAGGGTATGGAAATTATGTTTAACGTTGAACTGATGGTGATTGCGATATTATGTTGCAATATATGGTGCATGGTGAAAGAGGTGGTGATACTGATCGTAATGAGAGTGATAATGGGTGATGAAAATGATGGTGATGACGATTATAATGATGACGAGAATGTCCACCACCTGGAATGGTAACGGCATCGACTCCTTTGCCTCGTTACCGCATTAAATAATTAAATAGACGAGGGTCGGTATTCATTCGAAGATGGTCGAACATCATCTAATGCCATTCAGGACATCTTAACTTCATCGATTGCCTACTTCAATCAACAGGTACAATCTCCCGCTTAGTGGCCGGGCCTGATGACCGCAAGCTGGTGTGGGGTTTCGACCGGGGATGTCTGTCAAATATGGCCGGCACAAGCTAGTGCCATGATAACCGGATAACAAGACACTTCGTAAAATAATGTCCTCTCTGTTTTTATTACCATAATGTGTCCAAAATAAAATTTGACAATGAATACTTGACTGTTTAAAATGTATTCCTGATGCCTCCTACGAACTTTTATACAGGGTGACACCCCTTCCCCCCCCCCCCCAAAAAAAAAACACCCCGCAACCCCAAAATATTTGCCTTTACACAAAAAAGGGATCTGTGGATTTTTATGTTTTGGGTATCAGATTAAAGCTGAGAGCTTTTTCTCTGAAATACTGAAAATAACATGAAAATAGCACTTTAGGTTATTGAGAAAATGCCAGTTATGCAAAAGTAATCATTTTCATGTAATCACGGCATACTACACTACACAAAATAACAGTTGCAGATCTAGATATAGGCTAGACATCTCCCGTGCACCATGAATGTCCTGTGAAACTACAAAAAAGGACTTTGTCAGAAATAGCAACCACTGAGATTCAATGATGAATCTTCAGTTTTGTTTGTAAGAATTTGGTGTGCGAGCAAAAAGCCATCAGCCCATTTCCGACACATCAACAAACACATAAAATATTCGTGTGGGAAGTACTTGCATTCGGGCGGGGTGCAGAACTTGGGGTTTTATTCGCGCGCGCGCGCAGACAAGAATAGAAAAAAAGTCGATAATCAGGGGCTATTGTTTTGCGCGGTCGGCACCCCGTCTTAAAAAGTAATATCGATCGTTATTGGGAATCACCTGCTACAGTTGGCAAAACAATGGCCGTGGGCAAGCCAACCGGTCGAAGTTGGAGACAAGGCAGCGGAATTGACTGGGTTTCAAGGGGCGGGAAACTTTGAGAAAAAAATCCGCCATTATTATCGGTCACAGATCAGCCCTGCGCAACTTTTTTTTTAATCCGTCTACGCGTCACCACTGGTCGATGGTGCTTGTTGCTTGTGTATAACTGGGTTGTAAACAAGGGTGTCACTTTGTATCCACAACTGATGCCGATGACGGTATTGACAAAAAAACACACCTGAAAATTGATGGGGAAATCGACACCATTCGACAATAGGTGGCGCTGTTGATATATAAACTTTTATAATGTACATAATTATACATGTACAAGTCATGACTGTGTAGTTTATAAACGTATACATGTACATTGGGGGGGGGGGCAAAATAGGCTCAAAATTGTCTACGTCAACGAAATCACGGTTTGTATACTGCCAATTTCTCTCTTAATAGAGTGTTTTATGGCCCATGCATTTAGAGTTTGTAGCAATGAAGGGTTTCGACTCCGAACCGGTCTTTGAACTTTTACTTCTGAGATGTTTTGGGATGAGAACTTGTGTATATATTTTATGAGAAGTTTGGAATGTAATTGGTCTTGAAAGTCGATTTTTTTTGCCAGTGGAGAGGAGGGTCATTATGAAGGCGACGGGTGTCGTGGCTGATTTTGGGGTGCTCACTCTTTCAGAGAAAAAATCGTCAAAAGCCATCGGTTCCCCTCCCCTCAAAAAGAGACAAACAGAAAATGGAAAAGGGTATTTTCGAACTTTGATTAATGATGTGTGTCTTGAATACCTATATAAGAGAAATGAGTATAATATCTTGAATACCTATAGGAGAGAAGTGAGTATAATACCCGATTTGTTTATGTATGGTAGTATCACAGGCGTATACTCACAGCAATTTACATGTACATGTATTTCTGGTCTGCAACCTCAATGCTCGTTTTACGTTTATTCCAGCGTACGCACTGTTAACTTTAACATTTCACTGTTGTTGCCTCGTCAACGACCCTGTTTGTTGAAGCAGAGGTACGTTTTCGTCTGTATTTAAACTCTTACACAAGAACAAGTTGTCCACAACTTTCAAAGGGGAAAGATTTTGCGAACACACTTTCCCACATTATACTGACCGAGACTCGCTGGCCTTTGTAACAACAGTTGTTAACGTCATGTAATCAGCCTGGTCTTAACTTTTCGACAAGAGCCGAGTACTTCTAGTACACAATTCCACTTTTTTTTCGTAGATTAAGTCTTTTTTATGTTGGTTCCTCAATTACACCATTAATGAGTGCTGAGGGGCGCTCATGGGGTCTTAAGGGGGAAACCAGAGGGATTACATCCGCATCCCTGTTGGCGCAACAATGCCGCGGCGTGCCAGCGGATCGAAGGGCGGTCAAAGGCCCGGCATCGACTCGTTTTGGCGGGAGAGAGAAAATCCGGCACGGCTGGCGGAACTTCCCATCAATATGTTCACCCACGCATGGTTCACTCCCATGGGGGAAGGAACATCCTCCATGGTTCACCCATGTACTAGTTCACAGTAGCAGCAATAGCGTCTTGTCAACATTTGAGGCCGGGGACAGTCGTAAGAAAGAATGGATTTTCCCCCTTTTTTTAGGTGGGGGGGGGGGGGGTACTTTACCATCTGTTCGTGGAGCTATGATCTGACCCTAATTAAAAATATAACTTTAAATGTTGCTCAGCTTTTTACTCAGTGTTTGAAATAATCATCTATTTGCTTTTTGGCAGATGGTTGCTGAACAGGGCAGGCCGCAGGGGAAGTTCCCCTCTCATCCAAAGGGCGGATCCGGGGGGGGGGGGGGGAACGGGGGCCATGGCCCCCCCAACAATTAAAGCGAACCCCTTTTTTTCTTCTTTTAAGTGACGTCTCAATAAAGGCAGGCACTGCGTACACCAACATCTTTTCCTCAAAAATAATTGGTCAAAGTGATCAGAAATTGCCGCAGATCGCACCATCACATCCTAACAGTTCTCAGGGCCCCAAAGCGTGCCCCGAACCCCACGCCGTAATTTTTTTGACCCACTTGTTTGGGGACCAACATTTTAATGTGAATTGGGGGCAGTTTTATCCCAACGATGGTTGGCCGACCAGCGTTGGAAATTGATACACAAATTCCACATTTCTTGAACATTACAGCACACCAGGTGGCATGAATTCACTGAGACTATTATTGACTTATAAAGTCGGGTATTTCGTAATAACTTGGTAGTTTGTTTTATGTTTGCAAATGTTGTATATTACCGTTCATTATACAGTCCCTTCAGATAACCGACCCCACAGTAGATGTTGTTCTCATTAAGTATCTCATTACAAGGTTTTTAATACCGTGTCATCTGAAGTTCCCGCACTCCATTCGATTGTGCGCCCGGGCGAGATTATTCGTGTAATTCCCCCATTTTGTAGCTCAACAACCTTTTTCAAATTACCATAAGACTTTCCACATTGTATCTCTCATAAAGGGTAGTACACGATTCCCTTACAGGGATTAAGGGGGGGGGTTGATTTGTGAATGGCTATACGGTGGGGAGACTCTTTAGTTTGGTCCATGAAAGGCGATTTAGAAACGGCAAGAGCCTGTGAGTAAATGATGAAATTCACTACTTTGGTATCGCACGGTAAATTACTGGCGTTCAAACTTTAGGCCTACTGATAGTTTTGATGCGAACATTTCAAACCAAGACAGAGTTAAAATCATATTCTTTCTAATTCAAGCTTTGTTGGCCCATTGTAATTTCCCTCAGACTGCAGCTTATCTGAAAAATAAGTTTGTTTTTCGTTAATAGCTGTACTCTGTGATACCATAGAGCTAGCTGGCATGGGCGTCGCCAGGATTTTCTAGAGGGGGGCAAAACATATTTTTGCCAAAAATGTCTGTATTTCTCAACACATTCTCGATTTATCAGTTTCAGGGGGGGGGGCAGGGACATTTTGGCCCCCCCCCCAACCCATTACATTTACACCACTATGACTTCGCGCCTCTTTTTCTTTTCTTTTTTCTTTTTTTTTCTTCCTTTTTTTTTGGGGGGGGGGGGGGCTGCTTTTCTGGGTCCTAGCTCTAGGGTGATACCCGTCGCACGCCCCGAAAACCCAGAATGTTGAAACTGAACTCAGATGAGTGTGCGGTGAAAATGGTAGAGCGCCCCCATGTGACTATATACTTCGCACATAATTTTGTGACACGGGTGGACATTGCATAGTAGTTTTGACATCTGTAACTGGTCCAAGAGGGGCCAGCCTATAGTTCTCTTTGACTTTGTGCCAGAGGCTGCATCCGAATCAGTTGTCTAGAGCTAGGTCTAGGTCTGCGCCCATTGAAAATACGCGGGGACACGCTGACAATAGACGTAGCCGTAGCTCTGGAAGCCCGTTTCGGACACGGCCACATATCTGACTGACTCGCTCATGAATTAGACTTGCTAAGTCCCTCACTGATTGAATGTCCCTTTTGAATTAGACTGATAAGATGAAAGGGCCCATGTCATTAATTTTTCTTGGCAACATATTTTGTGCACTTGTCTACTCCTCTTGAATGAAAACTATATGAAATTCCCTTTTGGGTAATCTTGTTGAAAAGTGCACTTCTTTAAACAATAAAAAATGTCCATGCTTTTCCAGATAAATTGTTGTCATTTCAGAAAATGAAGACACTGTTCACTTTAGCGGGGTTTTCTTTTCAAATTGTCAACCCCACATTTCCTCATTGAAAAGATTTTGTGATAAAACTTTGTTCATTGGAGTGCGAATCACCAAAGAAAAGACGCAGGTCCAAAATATCCAAAATTCTGGCAAATTTGTGTGCTGACATTGCTGTAACAATGAGGTTTCTGTCTGAACGGCCTTTACACTTTTTCTCATGAACATGGAAACTGGCATTAGGCCTATAACATGAAAACAAAAAAGGCACCACAATACCCTGCATGTGCCCTCTAAGTCCCTCACTGACTGCTGACTGCCACTTGTGAATAATAAGCAAGTCAGGTTGGGGGAGTCAGGTTGGCGTAGCGGTACTTTCCCCGCCTTCCACCGACCGGGTTTGAATCCCGCCTGGTCCTAATATGTGGATTGGGTCTTCAGTCCCTACCGTTCCGTGGATTTTCCCTGAATATTTTTTTCTGGGATTTTCCTCCCACCTCTAAAACTGTTTTTTTTTTCTCATTGTCTCCTCTCTATACAGGTTTCTAAAGGCTTTCGGGCTACAGTGCCTAGGGCACTTTTGAGGAATCCTTGGTTTCATTACCAGAAAGAAATAAAATAAATAAAATAAAACTATCGGAACGGTCTCGAAGTGACTGAGAAGGGGGGAGTCCCAAGCAATAAAAACACTACAATTTGAAAATACCGCGGGAGAAAAAAGTGCCTTTTGAAATGTACATGCGTCATGTAAATCGTCTGGCAACTGTAACGAGACCTAACAGGAAACGCACACGAATTAAAAGTTTTCGCGCAAAATGTCAATCCATCCAGACGATATCGATGGACGGAATTGCCGGAGGCCATGGAAATATCCTCAGGTGCCGAGGGTTTTTCTTCTTTTTAATCCTTACCGTCCGCTCGGATCGGCCTGCAAACAGGTCAATTTGGGTCTTTGAATTCCCGTTCGATCCGTGTGCTCTCCCGCGGTAATGTTGGGGCTGGGCGGCAAGCGGTTGGCACAACACCCACCGACTCGGGGACAATGAAGTAGCGATTTTTTTTACCCCTTAACTTCGATCAATTTGGGGAACTCGGCTTTATACGTTCCCAAAGATGGGCCGGCCACAGATGAAGCTACTTCAAACCTCGTGAAGGAGTTTGTTTTTGTTTTCATTTTATGAAAGGGTTAATATTCTGTTAAAGTTTCTATGAGATTCTATTTATACAGAGTAAAATGTCTATCTTAAGTTTGAAGGTCAGTTTCAACTTTGGTTTGAAGGTTTTAAATTTTGAAAAAGTTTGCAGGTACGTACGGCGGCTACAGCCGTGGTATAGCTATATAGTGTTCTTAGGCTACTGCATAGAGGCCCAAACCCGTCAAATTTTGATCGATTGGCGAACATTTTGAAATCGTGGGGAGAAGTTGAGGTCCAGTTCTCCCCCTTTCAAATAAAGACAAACTGAGCCAATGTTTCCAAAAAGGCCTTTAAATAATATGTAAACGTGTGAAGGAACATGTGGTCGTTGAATTTCTGCGATTTTCAATTTTCATACACAAGTCTGGGTCCGGGACACAAATTCTTTTCTTTTTTTGGAGGGGGGGGGGGGTGATGAGGCCATTTTTTTTCGGGAAAAAATGTTTCGCCCAAATGAAAGGCAGAGGGGCGGGTGCAAATGTATTGCTTTTGTTGAGTTTGTGAGTGGGGTACGCAATGGCTGCCTTTTTTGCGACGTTACTAAACTTGAAAAAAAAAAAAAAACAGAAAAAAAAGAAAGATTCGTTTTGTTGGAAAGGGGGGTGGGCATGGCCCCCGTTTGCCCCCCCCCCGGTTCCGCCGTTGCATATAGTTGGAAGTTTGGACTTCAGGTATATAGCCTCAAAGAAACTTACACAACAAATTATAATCCAAGAGTGTCCTTTAGAGGTACACTGGAACATTTTTACTTTGTCTTTTATTTAAAATCTTAAGAAGGGTGCATAACAAAATAACCTGTTGAAGTTTCAGCTCCGTGGACACTCCGTCTTTATTTTTGGAAAAAAAATAGAGAAAACGTACACGCACAATTTTCGGGGTCTGGTATCATTTCGTTGCTTAACACACGTGTGCCCGCTGGCACATTTTCTTCAACTACTTTCAATGATTGTTTTCTTCCGAATATGAAACCATTTCAGGCGGAATAATTTCACATGGTATTTGGTATCAGTCTTATCTTTACTTTGAGCAAAGATTTTCTCGTTAAATCGGTAGGCATGTTTCCTGGTATTTGCAAATTGTCCCTGCTTTAATCCATTCATCTGTTGGAATTTACCTGTATAGATGTATCGCAATTTTTACGAGCAAAAAAGTGCGCCGTTTATTAACAATAAACACCCGTGCTCATCACCTGCGTTCGACTTGGACAATAGCCGGGCTTCGATCGGCTATTCAACACGCCTTTTGTCCGGGAAGAAGGCACCGGTCCAACACACGCGAAGCCGGATTAGCCACAACAGGTACGTCAAAGGGGGCACGGTGACTGATCCACGTGGGAACATTACGGGAAGAATGGAGGGTATGGATCGGTTTGAGGACGATCGATGAGAGGTTATTAAGTCTGAAGGACGGTTGGGGGGGGGGGGG